>NC_139995.1:55439885-55461482 GCF_964263955.1 Coregonus lavaretus
GATACAGACACAGACACAGACACAGACACAGACACAGACACAGACACAGACACAGACACAGACACAGACTGACACAGATATAGACACTGAAACAGAAACAGAGGCACGCTGTGTTCTCAGTGTTCACCAAAGTTGTGTTGTGAATCTTTGTTCTGGGTTGTTAATAAATCTGGCCTTTTGTGTAGGTTTAGGCTAGGCCTAGACTAACTAGACTAAACCCCTGAATATTTCCCGGTACTGGCTTTGCCCCAGGCATTTGAAACGGTATCGGAAGAGGATATGTCCATTGTGGGAAGCTAATCTTTCTAAAGCATTGTTTGTGAAAAGTTAATTGTACGATGTGGCAGCCTCCCTCCATCCCTGGCATTACTCTCGTTGTTTGGACTGTGGACAATAGGATGAATGTCTGTCTGTCTGCATCCCAAATGGCACCCTATTCCCTATATAGTGCACTACTTTTGACCAGGGCCCTACATAGGGTTCCATTTGGGATCGCAGCCTCTGTGTTAGTCATGCTGTGCGTAGCAGAATAATACTATTTCTCAGAGCTCTCATTTCTCATTGTTGTGATTCTTAAGGTTTATGTGAAGCCTGCCAGGAACAATGATGGGGATATGTGCAAATTCTGCAGCGATCATTACGGTTGGATTATCGTGGGTTATTTTTAACGATGTAAATAGTCATTTCAATTGGAATACCCTGCTGTTTAATGCAATGTTCTGCCTACTCTCTCTCTCTCACACACATACACACACATACACACACACACACACACACACACACACACACACACACACACACACACACAGTCTTGCGCAGCTAACCTTGTGGGGACATACAATTCAGTCCCATTCAAAATCCTATTTTCCCTAACCCCTAACCCTACACCTAAACATAACCCTAACCCTGAACCTAACCCTAACCCTAACCCGTACTCTTACCCTAACCCTAACCTTAACCCAAAAACCTAACCTTAACCCTAACCCTAAACCTAACCCTAGCTCCTAACCCTAACCCTAAACCTAATTCTAACCCTAAAACTAATTCTAACCTTAACCCTAAACCCCTTAAAAATAGCATTTGACCTTGTGGGGACCAACAAAATGTCCCCAGTTGGTCAAATTGTTCTTGGTTTACTATTCTTGTGGGGACTTCTGGTCCCCACAAGTATAGTTAAACACGTCCACGTCCACACACACAAACACACACACACACACACACACACACACACACACACACACACACACACACACACACACACACACACACACTCACACTCACACACAAACACACACACACACACAACAAGGCAAGGAATATTGCTCTAGATCATGACTGTAGTAAAACAATGCTTCTGTTGTTTAATTTGGTTGTTTACTTTAGGTCAACTGTTCATTGAGCCTTCCAAAGCCAATGTAAAGTCTGCATCGGGTCTGTAAACCAAGTCTGTGTCCCAAATGGCGCCCTAATCCCTTTACAGTGCACTACTTTTGACCAGGGGGGAATAGAGTGCCGTTTGAGACGCAGTCCAAGTCTTAATTGTTCATGCAACAATAGAAGTGTGGTTCACCATGTATGCCAGGCAGCAGAGAGGAGGACTGGCAGCAGAGAGGAGGACTGGCAGCAGAGAGGAGGACTGGCAGCAGAGAGGAGGGCTGGCAGCAGAGAGGAGGACTGGCAGCAGAGAGGAGGACTGGCAGCAGAGAGGTGGACTGGCAGCAAAGAGGAGGTCTGGCAGCAGAGAGGAGGACTGGCAGCAGAGAGGAGGACTGGCAGCAGAGAGGAGGGCTGGCAGCAGAGAGGAGGACTGGCAGCAGAGAGGAGGACTGGCAGCAGAGAGGTGGACTGGCAGCAAAGAGGAGGTCTGGCAGCAGAGAGGAGGACTGGCAGCAGAGAGGAGGACTGGCAGCATACCCCTCTCATACCCCTCCCATACCCCTCCCATACCTCTCTCATACCCCTCCCATACCCCTCCCATACCCCTCCCACATCTCTCCCATTCCCCTCTCCTACCACTCCCATACCCCTCCCTCCCCTACCCCTCCCATACCCCTTCCATACCCCCTCATACCCCTCCCATACCACTCCCATACCCCTCCCTCCCATACCCCTCCCATACCCCTTTCATACCCCTCCCATACCCCTCCCTCCCATACCCCTCCCATACCCCTCCCATACCCCTCCCATATCCCTCCCATACCCCTCCCTCCCATACCCCTCCCATACCCCTCCCTCCCATACCCCTCCCATACCCCTCCCATACCCCTCCCATACCCCTCCCTCCCATACCCCTCCCATACCCCTCCCATACCCCTCCCACATCTCTCCCATTCCCCTCTCCTACCCCTCCCATACCCCTTCCATACCCCCTCATACCCCTCTCATACCCCTCCCATACCCCTCCCATACCCCTCCCATACCCCTCCCATACCCCTCCCATACCCCTCCCTCCCATACCCCTCCCATACCCCTCCCTCCCATACCCCTCCCATACCCCTCCCATACCCCTCCCATACCCCTCCCTCCCATACCCCTCCCATACCCCTCCCATACCCCTCCCATACCCCTCCCATACCCCTTTCATACCCCTCCCATACCCCTCCCATACCCCTCCCACATCTCTCCCATTCCCCTCTCCTACCACTCCCATACCCCTCCCTCCCCTACCCCTCCCATACCCCTTCCATACCCCCTCATACCCCTCTCATACCCCTCCCACACCCCTCCCATACCCCTCCCATACCCCTCCCATACCCCTCCCTCCCATACCCCTCCCATACCCCTCCCTCCCATACCCCTCCCATACCCCTCCCATACCCCTCCCATACCCCTCCCATACCCCTCCCTCCCATACCCCTCCCATACCCCTCCCATACCCCTCCCATACCCCTCCCTCCCATACCCCTCCCATACCCCTCCCTCCCATACCCCTCCCATACCCCTCCCATACCCCTCCCATACCCCTCCCATACCCCTTTCATACCCCTCCCATACCCCTCCCATACCCCTCCCACATCTCTCCCATTCCCCTCTCCTACCACTCCCATACCCCTCCCTCCCCTACCCCTCTCATACCCCTCCCATACCCCTCCCATACCCCTCCCATACCCCTCCCATACCCCTCCCATACCCCTCCCTCCCATACCCCTCCCATACCCCTCCCTCCCATACCCCTCCCATACCCCTCCCATACCCCTCCCTCCCATACCCCTCCCATACCCCTCCCATACCCCTCCCATACCCCTCCCTCCCATACCCCTCCCATACCCCTCCCTCCCATACCCCTCCCATACCCCTCCCATACCCCTCCCATACCCCTCCCTCCCATACCCCTCCCATACCCCTCCCATACCCCTCCCATACCCCTCCCATACCCCTCCCTCCCATACCCCTCCCATACCCCTCCCTCCCATACCCCTCCCATACCCCTCCCATACCCCTCCCATACCCCTCCCTCCCATACCCCTCCCATACCCCTCCCTCCCATACCACTCCCATACCCCTTTCATACCCCTCCCATACCCCTCCCATACCCCTCCCATACCCCTCCCATACCCCTCTCATACCACTCCCATACCCCTCCCATACCCCTCTCATACCCCTCCCTCCCATACCCCTCTCATACCCCTCCCTCCCATACCCCTCCCATACCCCTCCCATACCACTCCCATACCCCTTTCATACCACTCCCATACCCCTTTCATACCCCTCCCATACCCCTCCCATACCACTCCCATACCCCTTTCATACCACTCCCATACCCCTCTCATACCACTCCCATACCCCTCCCATACCCCTCCCATACCCCTCTCATACCCCTCCCTCCCATACCCCTCTCATACCCCTCCCTCCCATACCCCTCCCATACCCCTCCCTCCCATACCCCTCCCATACCCCTCCCATACCCCTCCCTCCCATACCCCTCCCATACCCCTCCCATACCCCTCCCATACCCCTCCCTCCCATACCCCTCCCATACCCCTCCCTCCCATACCCCTCCCATACCCCTCCCATACCCCTCCCATACCCCTCCCTCCCATACCCCTCCCATACCCCTCCCTCCCATACCCCTCCCATACCCCTCCCTCCCATACCCCTCCCATACCCCTCCCATACCCCTCCCATACCCCTCCCATACCCCTCCCTCCCATACCCCTCCCATACCCCTCCCTCCCATACCCCTCCCATACCCCTCCCATACCCCTCCCATACCCCTTTCATACTCCTCCCATACCCCTCCCATACCCCTCCCATACCCCTCCCATACCCCTCTCATACCACTCCCATACCCCTCCCATACCCCTCTCATACCCCTCCCTCCCATACCCCTCTCATACCCCTCCCTCCCATACCCCTCCCATACCCCTCCCATACCACTCCCATACCCCTTTCATACCACTCCCATACCCCTTTCATACCCCTCCCATACCCCTCCCATACCACTCCCATACCCCTTTCATACCACTCCCATACCCCTCTCATACCACTCCCATACCCCTCCCATACCCCTCCCATACCCCTCTCATACCCCTCCCTCCCATACCCCTCTCATACCCCTCCCTCCCATACCCCTCCCATACCCCTCCCTCCCATACCCCTCCCATACCCCTCCCATACCCCTCCCATACCCCTCCCTCCCATACCCCTCCCATACCCCTCCCTCCCATACCACTCCCATACCCCTTTCATACCCCTCCCATACCCCTCCCATACCCCTCCCATACCCCTCCCATACCCCTCTCATACCACTCCCATAACCCTCCCATACCCCTCTCATACCCCTCCCTCCCATACCCCTCTCATACCCCTCCCTCCCATACCCCTCCCATACCCCTCCCATACCACTCCCATACCCCTTTCATACCACTCCCATACCCCTTTCATACCCCTCCCATACCCCTCCCATACCCCTCCCATACCCCTCTCATACCACTCCCATACCCCTCCCATACCCCTCCCATACCCCTCTCATACCCCTCCCTCCCATACCCCTCTCATACCCCTCCCATACCCCTCCCATACCCCTCCCTCCCATACCCCTCCCATACCCCTCCCTCCCATACCCCTCCCTCCCATACCCCTCCCATACCCCTCCCTCCCATACCCCTCCCATACCCCTCTCATACCCCTCCCTCCCATACCCCTCTCATACCCCTCCCATACCCCTCTCTCCCATACCCCTCCCTCTCATACCCCTCCCATACCCCTCCCATACCCCTCCCATACCCCTCTCATACCCCTCCCTCCCATACCCCTCTCATACCCCTCCCATACCCCTCCCATACCCCTCCCTCCCATACCCCTCCCATACCCCTCCCTCCCATACCCCTCCCATACCCCTCCCTCCCATACCCCTCCCATACCCCTCCCTCCCATACCCCTCCCATACCCCTCTCATACCCCTCCCATACCCCTCCCATACCCCTCCCTCCCATACCCCTCCCATACCCCTCCCTCTCATACCCCTCCCATACCCCTCTCAGACAGACTGATATATGAGACTACCCTGTCCCTTTAAATCAGTAGGCTATTCATCCAACATGACAACAGAGTCTAATTTACCTGCCAACCGTAATGTTTACCTGTGATTGATAATAATTTCCCCAAAACCTAGAGTGCTAAGACGTCTAGGAGACTTGTGAGCCATCTAGGGTCATTAGCCAGTATCCCCCATTTATGGTGTGCAGTATCTGCTGAATGGAATATACTGTAGACTGTAGAGACCTTAACCCAACACTCAGTGACCTCATCCAGAGGTTCAGATCTCTTGGCATAACGGCTAAGGTGTTGGGTTGACAGTTGCTGGACCAGGGTTCAGGTCTCAGTCGGGGCTACCTATGTCTGGAGTTAAAGTGCAGGAGGACTAACGGTAGTGATTAGGCCCATGGCCCTGTCTGTCAGTGGGGCTGCATGGCTAATTAGTGTGGTGTTAGATAACTAGCCTGCCACAATACTGATAGTCAGGGACGGCACACAGGAACTGTACGTGTGTGTGCAGGTACTGTAGACAGCTCCTGGGTTGTTCCACGAAATGAGTCCCTTTGGTGGGTGCGTGCCTGTGTTTGTGTGTGTGTGTGCACCGACAGGTACAGCTATATAACATTGTGGCTTTTTTAATGTGGACAGTGATGCAGGGTGCAGGGATTTGAAGGGGCTCTGGAGTGTTTGTCTAATGCCTATGCTCTATGTCCATCCAACGCCATCCAACACCATCGTTCATCTGTCACCATGTCCACACACACATTTTACATCAAAACTGATGTCAGGTGAAAGTGATTCAAATCAAATCAAATCAAATCAAATGTTATTTGCCACATGCGCCGAATACAACAGGTGTAGACATTACCGTGAAATGCTTACTTACAGTCCTTAACCAACAATGCATTTATTTCTTTAAAAAAAAGTAAAATAAAACAACAACAACAAAAAAGTGTTGAGAAAAAAATTTAATGACAGTAGGGAGGCTATATATACAGGGGGGTACCGGTGCAGAGTCAATGTGCGGGGGCACCGGCTAGTTGAGGTAGTTGAGGTAATATGTACATGTGGGTAGAGTTAAAGTGACTATGCATAAATAATTAACAGAGTAGCAGCAGCGTAAAAAGATGGGGTGGGGGGTGGGGGTGGGGGGGGCAGTGCAAATAGTCCGGGTAGCCATGATTAGCTGTTCAGGAGTCTTATGGCTTGGAGGTAGAAGCTGTTGAGAAGTCTTTTGGACCTAGACTTGGCACTCCGGTACCACTTGCCGTGCGGTAGCAGAGAGAACAGTCTATGACTAGGGTGGCTGGAGTCTTTGACAATTTTGAGGGCCTTCCTCTGACACCGCCTGGTATAGAGGTCCTGGATGGCAGGAAGCTTGGCCCCAGTGACGTACTGGGCCGTACGCACTACCCTCTGTAGTGCCTTGCGGTCGGAGGCCGAGCAGTTGCCATACCAGGCGGTGATGCAACCAGTCAGGATGCTCTCAATGGTGCAGCTGTAGACATTTTTGAGGATCTGAGGACCCATGCCAAATCTGTTCAGTCTCCTGAGGGGGAATAGGCTTTGTCGTGCCCTCTTCACAACTGTCTTGGTGTGTTTGGACCATGATAGTTCGTTGGTGATGTGGACACCAAGGAACTTGAAGCTCTCAACCTGTTCCACTACAGCCCCGTCGATGAGAATGGGGGCGTGCTCAGTCCTCTTTTTTTTCCTGTAGTCCACAATCATCTCCTTTGTCTTGGTCACGTTGAGGGAGAGGTTGTTATCCTGGCACTACACGGCCAGGTCTCTGACCTCCTCCCTATAGGCTGTCTCATCGTTGTCTGTGATCAGGCCTACCACTGTTGTGTCGTCGGAAAACTTAGTGATGGTGTTGGAGTCGTGCCTGGCCATGCAGTCATGGGTGAACAGGGAGTACAGGAGGGGACTGAGCACACACCCCTGAGGGGCCCCGTGTTGAGGATCAGCGTGGCAGATGTGTTGTTACCTACCCCTTCATTTGGGGTTCAGTACTGCTCTGCCAACACATGACTTCTTTGGGAGAGGTGACCGTTGAAGATTCTGTTCTAGAACCAGTTACGGTTAAGACTACTCCTGAAATACATTCACAATGGGAATTCTCCTTTGGGCATACTTTTTACTCCATGTAGCTATGCTATAATAGGCTGCATCTCAAATGGCAACCCATTCCGTATAAAGTGCACTACTTTTGACCAAAGCCCTATGGGTGCACTAAATAGATAACAGGGTGTCATTTGAGACGTAGACATAGTGCTAATATGAAGAGGATGAGAGAGAGAGAGAGAGAGAGAGAGAGAGAGAGAGAGAGAGAGATTGAAAAGCAGTGAAAACATATGGTTGTCAGTCTCTTCATAATCATAGCATCTGTTCACCATGCAAGCCTACAGACCTGACCTGGGTTCAAATACTATTAGAAATCTTTAAAATAATTTAAAGGTTTGCTTTAGCCCGTCTGCGGTGCCAGATGAGGGTGTGGTTTTGGGACTGCTCCGTTGTGCCAGGTAAGCTCCATCAAGCACAGATCAAGTATTTTAAATGATTTAAAATACTATTTGAACCCAGGTCTGCCACAGTCAGACTGTAAGGTTCCGTGCAGCAGTAGACACTAAGCCACAGACTTATTAGCACTGGCTTGACCACATCCACAACCAGAGATATGCATTGGCAACTTGTCCTTATTGCTTTATTGAGTTGTTTTGAAGTCGAATTCACATGGAAAAGTAATACGGTTTGTGGTGAGACAAAGTTATCCTCAGAATGTCCCACCAACCCTGCTCTGCTCTGTTTTGACACACTGGATATTTTTCTTTCTGTCCAGCTCCCAGATTTGTAGACCATTATTGAACGATGGAGGCTGTGGTTCAAGTAGAACTGGCATTGAGCTGAGTGCACAGTGTCATCAACTACTATAATGTGCACAACTAGCTCTCACAGTCTCACGTCAGAATTAGATGTTCATCCATGTTTCGCAAACATCAAATTTCTAAGTTGTTCCAAACGTCATATTTCTAAGTTGTTCCAAACGCCAAATTTCAAAGTGTTTAAGGTTAAGTTTCGGCATTAACTCCACATTTTTAAGGTTAGGGTTAAGTTTAGGCATTAACACCGAAATCTTAAGGTTTGGCATTAACTCTGAATGGTTAAGGTAAGGGTTAAGGTTTGGGATAGGCTTAAAACAAAAATCTCAACAAAACTTTCAATCACTAGATTCAAACATGCAACCTTTGCAATCAGAGGCAGATGCTTATGCCCAACCGCCATCCCAAACCCACGTGAAGGTAACAGCACTCACTGTTGCCCCTAGTGGCCGGGTTCCATGTCATCTCCCGACATCCTCCGACATGGATGGACGTCGAATACTGACTTGTATCACGGGTGACCTGGCTGAATGTGCACAGTGTCTCATCTCACAACAGCCAATAGCTGTACTTCATCTGATACTTTCTGTCTTTCATTTGGCTTGATAGAATAGAATACAATAGAATAGAATACAATGCAATAGAATACAATACAATACAATACAATAGAATGCAATACAACACAATACAATACAATACAATATAATACAATATAATACAATACAATAGACTACAATAGAATACAATACAATACAATACAATACAATAGAATGCAATACAATACAATACAATACAATATAATACAATATAATACAATACAATACACTACAATAGAATACAATACAATACAATAGAATGCAATAGAATACAATACAATACAATATAATACAATTTAATAAAATACAATAGACTACAATAGAATACAATACGATACAATACAATAGGATAGAACAGAAGAGTTTGATACCTGGACTATCCTCTGTCTTGTGAGCACTGGGAGTGTTTGCCTAACAAAAAGCTCTCTTCAGTTTGGTCACGTCCGCTCAAAGCACTGTCTCTGTCTGTATCATACAGAGTTAGCTGAGTTATGGATGAATGCATCATCTACTTAATCCATCCATACTACATTAAGTGCATCAGATCCAATAGCCTAATTGCAGTGTGTGGCACTTATCAGTCTGCTTTTAATTCCTAGCCAGGGGCAGAGGAGATCACCTTTTCTCCCATCTGTCTCTCTAAGGTCTGGACACTGACCCACACACTTTTACTCCTGAACTTATTTAGGCTTGCCATAACGAAAGGGGTTGAATACTTATTGATTCAAGGCATTTCAGCTTTTCATGTTTAATTAATTTGTAAAAATGTATAAAAACATAATTCCACTTTGACATTATGGGGTATTGTGTGTAGACCAGTGACACAAAATCTCAATTTAATCCATTTTAAATTCAGGCTGTAACACAACAAAATGTGGAAAGGGGTGTGAATACTTTCCGAAGGCACGCCACTATGGGTTTCTTCACGGTAACAAACCAAAAATGGATTTAATTCGCCGCTCAGTTATGTATAGAGCCGTGTCATCGTGGAATGCTCTGTCACCAGGGGTTAATCAGGCAAAATGTTTCGCTTTAAAAAACGGATTAAAAGCATTTTGTATCACAGCGCCTCTCCTCTTTCTAAAGATCTAATTTAACTGTACTGGATATAACAATATTAATATGTATATATGAATAGTGTGTCAATAGTATTTTTGTTGTCTCTTGGTGTCTTTCCAATATATAACTGTTCTTTTATTGTTCTTTTTTATTTTGAATTTAATGTAATATCTTAAGTTGTTCTTGTCTATGACTGTTCTATACTTTGTCATGTATTTGTACATTTTATGTGGACCCCAGGAAGAGTAGCTCCTGTATTTGTCCTATGCTTCGTAAACAACAGGTGTAGACTAACAGTGAAATGCTTACTTACGGGTCCTTCCCAACAACGCAGAGAGAAAAATATAGAAAAAGAATAACACGAGGAGTAGCGATAACTTTGGCTACCAGTACCGAGTCGCTGTGCAGGGGTACCAGTACCGAGTCGCTGTGCAGGGCTACCAGTACCGAGTCGCTGTGCAGGGCTACCAGTACCGAGTCGCTGTGCAGGGGTACGATGGAATTGAGGTAGATATGTGCAAACATAATAATATAATAATAATAATAATAAATAATAATAATAATAATAATAATAATAATATAATACAAACATATAGGGAGGGGTAAAGTAACTAGGCAACAGCATACATAATAGACAGTAGCAGCAGCGTATGTGATGAGTCAAAAGAGTTAGTGCAAAAAGGGTCAATGCAGATAGTCCAGGTAGCTATTTGGTTAACTGTTTAGTGGTCTTATGAGGCGTTGTCGTGCCTTCTTCAAGACTGTTTCGGTGTGTGTAGGCCATGTTAATTCCTTAGTGATGTGGACACCCAGGAAGTTGAAGCTCTCAATCCACTCCACTAAAGCCCCGTCAATGTGGATGGGAGCGTGCTCGGCCCTCCGTTTCCTGTAGTCCACAATCAGCTCCTTTGTGTTGCTGACGTCGAGGGAGAGTGTCTAAAAGTTACTGTTGTTGTCAGAAGCAGCTCCACCTCTGTTACATAAGCAGTAAACGGTGAGTTAAAGATCCTGGCCTAAGACATTGGAGTGTGTCTTAAGTGGCCCCATATTCCCTATATAGTGCACTACTTCTGACCAGAGCCCTGGTCAAAGGTAGTGCACTATGTAGGGAATAGGGTACCACTTGGGACTTAGCCATTGGCTCAGGGAGCAGACACTGACAAGATCTTCAGATCTGAAGGTTACTTATAGTCACACGACCGTACAGTAGTTCTCAGAACTACCTCACAATTCCGTGAACAATACAAATCCCTGTGTGCGTCCCAAATGACCACCTATTTCCTACATGGTGTACTATGGGCCATGGTCAAAAGTAGTGCACTACATTGGGAATAGGGTGCCATTACGGACGTAATCCCTGCTGTGGAAAAGTCCCATCCTAACGGTCGTTGTGCAGTCATCCTATTGGTAATACAGAAGCTGCTCCACTCTAAGTCTTCAGTTCTAAGGCAAGGTTACTCATCATCATGACGACACCTTAGTTCTCCGAACCACCTCCATTACGTCAGCATTGGGTCTATCCTATCCTGGCGGTCGTTGAAAAACTTTAAGCCGAGCGCTGGTGTAAATCCCAGCAGTGGAAAATAGTTCAAATACTATTTCAACCCAGGTCTGAAGGCTCTACAGTGGCTGCTCCATTCCATACCTGATTATCCCACGGCATGACCTCATTCAGCCTGGGCTCAATTAGTGTGTGATTAGATTAGATTAGAGAGAGAGAGAGAGAGAGAGAGAGAGAGAGAGAGAGAGAGAGAGAGAGAGAGAGAGAGAGAGAGAGAGAGAGAGAGAGAGAGAGAGAGAGAGAGAGAGAGAGAGAGAGACTTTGTTTACTATCTACTTCACTTGCTTTGGCAATGTTAACATACGTTTCCCATGCCAATAAAGCCCTTAAATTGAGAGAGAGAGAGAGAGGGAGAGAGAGAGAGAGAGAGAGAGAGAGAGAGAGAGAGAGAGAGAGAGAGAGAAGGTAGCTAATGGTGCCAGCTATAGGAAGCTAACCAATGTTGCCAGCAATAGGAAGGTAACTAATGGTGCCAGCTAAAGGAAGGTAACTAACGGTGCCAGCAATATGAAGGTAACTAATGGTGCCAGCTACAGGACGCTAGCTATTGGTGCCAGCTAAAGGAAGGTAACTAATTGTGCCTGCTATAGGAAGGTAACTAATGGTGACAGCTATAAGGTAAGTAATGGTGCCAGCTATAGGACGGTAACTAATGGTGCCAGCTATAGGAAGGTAACTAACTGTGCCCGCTATAGGAAGGTAACTAATGGTGTCAGGTATAGGAAGGTAGCTAATGGTGCCAGCTATAGGAAGGTAACTAATGGTGCCAGCTACAGGACGCTAGCTAGTGGTGCCAGATATAGGAAGTTAACTAATGGTATCAGCTATAGGAAGGTAACTAATGGTATCAGCTACAGGATGCTAGCTAGTGGTGCCAGATATAGGAAGTTAACTAATGGTATCAGCTATAGGAAGGTAACTAATGGTGCCAGCTACAGGACGCTAGCTAGTGGTGCCAGATATAGGAAGTTAGCTAATGGTATCAGCTATAGGAAGTTAATTATTGGTATCAGCTATAAGAAGGTAAGTAATGGTGCCAGCTATAGGAAGGTAACTAATGGTGCCAGCTACAGGATGCTAGCTAGTGGTGCCAGATATAGGAAGTTAACTAATGGTATCAGCTATAGGAAGGTAACTAATGGTGACAGCTATAAGAAGGTAAGTAATGGTGCCAGCTATAGGAAGGTAACCAATGGTGCCAGCAATAGGAAGTTAACTAATGGTGCCAGCTACAGGATGCTAGCTAGTGGTGCCAGATATAGGAAGTTAACTAATGGTATCAGCTATAGGAAGGTAACTAATGGTGACAGCTATAGGACGGTAACTAATGGTGCCAGATAAATGAAGGTAACTAATGGTGCCAGCTGTAGGAAGGTAACTAATGGTGCCAGCTATAGGACGCTAGTTAGTGGTGCCAGCTGTAGGAAGGTAACTAATGGTGCCAGCAATAGGACGCCAGCTAGTGGTGCCAGCTACAGGAAGGTAACTAATGGTGCCAGCTATAGGAAGGTATATAATGGTGCCCGCTATAGGAAGGTAACTAATGGTGCCAGCTATAGAAAGGTAACTAAAGGTGCCAGCTATTGGAAGGGGTTAATGGTGCCAGCTTTAGGATGGTAACTAATGGTGCCAGCTGTAGGAAGGTAACTAGCTACTGTGTTGAGTGCGCATGGGCATTCTTTCATTGTTTACACAAACTGTTGTGAAACTGTGAAACGTGAGAGAGTTTACAACCATGTGTTTTAGTAGTAACCACATTGTGTGTCAGACCCAACCTACCCCAACACCAGACCTCTGTTTTGGTCTGAATGGTAGCAGCAGCCAGATGAGTTTTGTGAATTCCAAGAACATTTATGATAATTACAAAGTAAAGTAGGGCAATCTGTTTTGCAGCCCCAATCGACTACAGCACAAGACAGCTGAAATTGAGTGGTAGATAAATGTACCAGTGTTTTGGATATGTAGGTGAGGCCATTTACATTTATTAAATGGGCAAAGTGACAGTAGAGCGTGCAGTTTGGAAAATGTGTATGTTCTCCATTATAACATCCAGAATGTACTTATGACAACAGTGTGTCCACATGAAACAAACATTGATAAGGATACTGTGTGCAATAGGATAAAGACTGTAACATTCTTAGTCAGTTATATACTGTATCACATAAGCATCCCTGCCCTTCTATTAATGATTTATTTAAAACCAATACGGTGGTCGACAGGTCAGCATAGAACATAGGCGTTAGACAAACAACACAACTATCCATTTCCACTGGTCATAAGTCTGAAATTGATAGTTGTGTAGTTTGTTTCAGCATCATTGTCCTCCCACTTGTTTTACTTGGAGTAAAAATATGAATTGTCACTAACCAGGTTTTCATCCAACCTTTTTATGCCAGTAAAGTACATGTTGGATACAATATGTCATGACAGGCCTGGTGGAAACAGCACATTTTTCAGTAAACTTTCCAAATGTCGACAAAACAAAATACGCTAGACAAGGTGGGGTCTTTTTGTGTCTGTAAAATTATCTGTCAGAGAAATGGCGGTGGAAACGACTTCATGTGCAAATATTAATATAATAACCATCAAAGTACTTATATATTTTTTTTTTTTTGGGGGGGGGGTATTTGACCCCCTTTTTCTCCCCAATTTTGTGGTATCCAATTGGTAGTTACAGTCCCTGTCCCATCGCTGCAGCAACCCCCATACGGACACGGGAGAGGCGAAGGTCGAGAGCCGTGCATTCTCCGAAACACAACCCAACCGAGCCGCACTGCTTCTTGACACAGTGCCCGCTTAACCCGGAAGCCAGCAGCACCAATGTGTCGGAGGAAAAACCGTACACCTGGCGACCGAGTCAGCGTGCACTGCGCCCAGCCAGCCACAGGAGTCGCTAGTGCGCGATGGGACAAGGACAACCCTGCCGGCCAAACCCTCCCTTACCCTGGACGACACTGGGCCAATTGTGCGCCGCCCCATGGGTCTCCCGGTCCCGGCCGGCTACGACAGAGCCTGGACTCAAACCAGGATCTCTAATGGC
Organism: Coregonus lavaretus; assembly: GCF_964263955.1. Classification (NCBI taxonomy): domain Eukaryota; kingdom Metazoa; phylum Chordata; class Actinopteri; order Salmoniformes; family Salmonidae; genus Coregonus; species Coregonus lavaretus. Next base: position 55,454,502 of record NC_139995.1, read on the forward strand.
ACACTGCGCCACTCGGGAGGCCCCAAAGTCACAGTTTTGATATGTTGTGTGGTCCTCCCACTACGACTAGTCAGGAAACCATTCAGTTTATTAGGTTATATATTAAATAAGTTATGATGAACTTCACAGGGTGGTGAAAGTGCACAGTGATGAGCTTGATGCTCCTTTCCAATAAATATCGAGGGTCTTATTCTGGTGACATGATGATCGATGATTGGCTGGCATTTGACAAATAAAAAGAATCCAGTTTTTATCCTTAATAATCTCATCATGTAGACTAGCCTACCCACACTGTATCTGCTAGCTGTTGGCTAGAAAGCACATGCCAAGACCAGAGTGGGCACATTCACTATATAATGCAAAAAAAAATTGTGACAAAACCATCAGTAGAGTTGAAAAGGTGACTGAAACCCATTTAAATTGAATTTAACGGCAAAACTTATTTTTATGTGCACTATGTCATCACGCACAGCCTTTTATCCCAATAAGTCAATTTGGTGTAAACACATCTCTGGTGGGAAAATGCGCATATTGTTTCCATCCAATTGGCGACAGATTTTCATGCGAATATTCTAAAATCTGCATTAAGAAAATATGCACATTTTCCCAGTGGTTTGTTTCCACCAAACAGACTTGTTGTGGATTAAAATCAGTGTAGGATGGCGTGTAAACAAAACATGTACTTTTTCACTTCAGTTTTCATGTACCGAATAAAAATATAAAGTTCATTGTTTCCATCTCATTTTCAACTCTATCGATAGTTTTGTCACATAAACTGTTTTCTCGCATAATTACTTTTACCGACACAAAAAGATCCCAACATGTCGAATGAAGAAATGACTGTATCTGTCAAGCATTTATAAAATTGTACCGAAACGTCCTGTATATGGTATTACTTGCATAAAAACTGTGGATGGAAACGTGGTTACTGTACCTTTCCTAGAAAACACTCCAATGGCCCTTTTCTCTATCTGATTACAATGGTGGTGAGGCCAGCGGGCCTATTCTGCTATTGGCAGACTCCTGTTTTATGAGAGAGGAGGGCGTCGCTGCATAGCTGAGCTGTATTCAAAGAGAGAGGTATTGCATTTAAACAGAGAGGTATTTTAAGGGTGGGGATGGATAGAGGAATCGGTTTGATCTCTAACGAGAATTGAGTTACAGCCTGGTAGTAAAAACATGTTTACAGACCAAGTTAAGCTAAACCTCAATATGTAATGGAGAAGACAACTAAATATTGTGGCTTTGGAAGGTACAACAGCACTCGCAAAATGAGAAAAATCATTACTGAAGTCTTAAAGAAATTGTCTTAAAGAAATTCCAAGGAAAGCTCAACCTTGATCTGTAATCAAGAGAAGAGAACTGGAGTCGCAAAATGAGAAAATAATTACTGACATTTTTAGAGAGATTGCCTTTAAACACACACACGCAAGCACCTACCACGCAGACACACACACACACACACACACACACACACACACACACACACACACACACACACACACACACACACACACACACACACACACACACACACACACACACACACACACACACACACACGTAAAGCGAAACCTCGGTCTGTAATCGAGAATATAAATAAATGGTGTGGCGAATACTCAGCGGCCTTGGATGGTTAAAAAAAAGGAGTCGCAAACTCATTGCCTTTTAAAAACACCCTCCCATTTCTCTCTTTTATCAGCGTCTTGGTAATTGATTTACAAAGGTGTTGAGAATGTTCATGTCAAAAAGAAAAAAATAACAAGAGCTCACCTCAAAGATAAGTTTGCATAATATGCTCATAAATTAGTCCTTGAAAAAGATGGAAACAAACTCAAGATTGTCCTCATTTGAACCATTTATGAGTTCTGGTTAGGTTGTGGGCTGGGCTTCTCTATGCAGCAGAAACAGGCAGAACCAACCCAAACCAATAATATTTAATCTCAAACTCCCTGATTCATGTTCAGTTAAAAACTAACCTCTTCCCCAAGCTCGCTAAAAACCAAATATAGAAAGAGAGCCAGCTGGGAACGAGAATAGTGAAAAACATACAGGCATTTATTTTTTGGGACACCGTTACAATATTTCAGGTAACATAAGACCATAATATTTTATTATACTGTTAGCCATTCTGTATATATGGTGTAGCCAGCTCTCCTATCGTTGTCATGTCATACATAACATTGTTATAAAGTCTGTATCCTAAATGGCAACCAGGGTCAAAAAGAAGTGCACTACATAGGGAATAGGGGGCCATTTGGAATACAGATACGGTACCTCATCAGAGGCTGGCAATGGTGGCTAGAGCTAAGATAGATAGTCTCTCATTACTCCTCCCTCTGTCCCTTGTGATAGACCTCGTTACTCCTCCCTCTGTCCTCTGTGATAGACGTCATTACTCCTCCCTCTGTCCCCTGTGATAGACGTCATTACTCCTCCCTCTGTCCTCTGTGATAGACGTCATTACTCCTCCCTCTGTCCTCTGTGATAGACGTCATTACTCCTCCCTCTGTCCCCTGTGATAGACGTCATTACTCCTCCCTCTGTCCTCTGTGATAGACGTCATTACTCCTCCCTCTGTCCCTTGTGATAGACGTCATTACTCCTCCCTCTGTCCCCTGTGATAGACGTCATGACTCCTCCCTCTGTCCTCTGTGATAGACGTCATTACTCCTCCCTCTGTCCTCTGTGATAGACCTCGTTACTCCTCCATCTAGCCCTATTTGGTAAAAGACTAAGTCCATATTATAGCAAGAACAGCTCAAATAAGCAAAGAGAAACGACAGTCCATCATTACTTTAAGACATGAATGTCAGTCAATACGGAACATTTCAAGAACTTGAAAGATTTTTCAAGTGCAGTCGCAAAACCCATTAAGCACTATGATGAAACTGGCTCTCATGAGGACCGCCAAAGGAATGGAAGACCCAGAGTTACCTCTGCTGCAGAGGATATGATCATTAGAGTTACCAGCCTCAGAAATTGCAGCCCAAATAAAAGATGACAGAGTTCAAGTAACAGACACATCTCAACATCAACTGTTCAGAGGGGACTGTGTGAATCAGGCCTTCATGGTCTAATTGCTGCAAAGAAACCACTACTAAAGGACACCAATAAGAAGAAGAGACTTTCTTGTGCCAAGAAACACGAGCAATGGACATTAGACTGGTGGAAATTTGTCCTTTGGTCTGGAGTCCAAATGTGAGATTTTTGGTTCCAACCGCCGTGTCTTTGTGAGACGCAGTGTGGGTGAACGGATGATCTCCGCATGTGTAGTTCCCATCTTAAAACTTGGAGGAGGAGGTGTTATGTTGTGGGGTGCTTTGCTGGTGACACTGTCTGTGATTTATTTAGAATTCAAGGCACACTTAACCAGCATGGCTACCACAGCATTCTGCAGCGATACGCCATCCCATCTGGTTTGGGTTTAGTGGGACTATCATTTGTTTTTCAACAGGACAATAACCCAACACACCTCCAGGCTGTGTAAGTGCTATTTTACCAAGAAGGAGAGTGATGGAGTGCTGCATCAGATGACCTGGCAATCACCCACCCTCAACCCAATTGAGATGATTAGGGATGAGTTGCACTGCAGAGTGAAGGAAAAGCAGCCAACAAGTGCTCAGCATATGTGGGAACTCCTTCAAGACTGTTGTAAAAGCATTCCAGGTGAAGCTGGTTGAGAGAATGTCAAGAGTGTGCAAAGCTGTCATCAAGGCAAAGGGTGGCTATTTAAAGAATCTCAAATATATAAAATATTGTTTGATTTGTTTAACACTTTTTTGGTTACTACATGATTCCATATGTGTTATTTCATAGTTTTGATGTCTTCACTATTATTCTACAGTGTAGAAAATAGTAAAAATAAAGAAAAACCCTTGAATGAGTAGGTGTGTCCAAACTTTTGACTGGTACTGTATGTATTTGTTATTTTTGTATATATACTGTATACACACTACCTTTCAAAAGTTTGGGGTCACTTAGAAATGTCCTTGTTTTCCATTAAAACATACATGAAATTAGTTTGAATAGGAAATATAGCAAAATGAATAGGAAATGTAGTCATTGACAAGGTTAGAAATAATGATTTTTAATTGAAATAATAATTGTGTCCTTCAAACTTTGCTTTCGTCAAAGAATCCTCCATTTGCAGCAATTGCAACCTTGCAGACGTTTGGCATTCTAGTTGTCAATTTGTTGAGGTAATCTGAAGAGATTTCACATCATGCTTCCTGAAGCACCTCCCACAAGTTAGATTGGCTTGATGGGCACTTCTTACGTAGCATACGGTCAAGCTGCTCCCACAACAGCTCAATAGGGTTGAGATCCGGTGACTGTGCTGGCCACTCCATTATAGACAGAATACCAGCTGACTGCTTCTTCCCTAAATAGTTATTGCATAGCTTGGAGCTGTGCTTTGGGTCATTGTCCTGTTGTAGGAGGAAATAGGCTCCAATCAAGCACCGTCCACATGGTATGGCATGGCGTTGCAAAATGGAGTGATAGCCTTCCTTCTTCAAGATCCCTTTTACCCTGTACAAATCTCCCACTTTACCACCACCAAAGCAACCCCAGACCACCACATTGCCTCCACCATACTTGACAGATGGCATCAAGCACTCCTCCAGCATCTTTTCATTTGGTCTGTGTCTCACAAATGTTCTTCTATGTGATCCGAACACCTCAAACTTAGATTTGTCTGTCCATAACACTTTCTTCCAATCTTCCTGTGTCCAGTGTCGGTGTTCTTTTGCCCATCTTAATCTTTTCTTTTTATTGGCCAGTCTGAGATATGGCTTTTTCTTTCAACTCTGCCTAGAAGGTCAGCATCCCGGAGTCGCCTCTTCCCTGTTGACGTTGAGACTGGTGTTTTGCGGATACTATTTAATGAAGCTGCCAGTTGAGGACCTGTGAGGCGTCTGTTTCTCAAACTAGACACTAATGTATTTGTCCTCTTGCTCATTTGTGCACCGGGGCCTCCCACTCCTCTTTCTATTCTGGTTAGAGCCAGTTTGCGCTGTTCTGTGAAGGGAGTTGTACACAGCGTTGTACAATATCTTCAGTTTCTTGGAATAGACTTCATTTCTCAGAACAAGAATAGACTGACGTGTTTCAGAAGAAAGTTATTTGTTTCTGGACATATTGAGCCTGTAATCGAACCCACAATTGCTGATGCTCCAGATACTCAACTAGTCTCAAGAAGGCCAGTTTTATTGCTTATTTAATCAGCACAACAGTTTTCAGCTGTGCTAACATAATTGCAAAAGGGTTTTTCTAATGATCAATTAGCCTTTTAAAATGATAAACTTGAATTAGCAAAAACAACGTGCCATTGGAACACAGGACTGATGGTTGCTGAAACGGAGAAGAAGGAAAAAACATGATATCATAATTCAGTGACCCAGATAGACAGGGTACATCATAGACAGGGTACATCATAGATAGGGTACATCATAGATAGGGTACATCATAGACAGGGTACATCATAGATAGGGTACATCATAGACAGGGTACATCATAGATAGGGTACATCATAGATAGGGTACATCATAGATAGGGTACATCATAGACAGGGTACATCATAGATAGGGTACATCATATATAGGGTACATCATAGATAGGGTACATCATAGATAGGGTACATCATATATAGGGTACATCATATATAGGGTACATCATAGATAGGGTACGTCATAGATAGGGTACGTCATATATAGGGTACGTCATATATAGGGTACGTCATAGATAGGGTACATCATAGATAGGGTAAATCAAAGATAGTGTACATCATAGACAGGTTACATCATAGATAGGGTACATCATAGATTTTACATTTACATTTTAGTCAATTAGCAGACGCTCTTATCCAGAGCGACTTACAGTTAGTGAATGCATACATGTTTTTTTCTTTTGTTTTTTTCATACTGGCCCCCCGTGGGAAACGAACCCACATCCCTGCCGGCCAAACCCTCCCCTACCTTGGACGACGCTGGACCAATTGTGCGCCGCCCATAGGTCTCCCGGTCGCGGCCGGCTGCGACAGAGCCTGGACTCAAACCAGGATCTCTAGTGGCACAGCTAGCACTGCGATGCAGTGCCTTAGACCACTGCGCCACTCGGGAGTACATCATAATAGGGCACATCATAGATAGGGTACATCATAGATAGGGTACATCATAGATAGGGTACATCATAATAGGGTACATCATAGATAGGGTACATCATAGATGGGTACATCATAGATAGGGTCATTCATAGATAGGGTACATCGTAGATAGGGTACATCATAGATAGGGTACATCATAGATAGGGTACGTCATAGATAGGGTACATCATAGATAGGGTACATCATATATAGGGTACATCATAGATAGGGTACATCATAGATAGGGTACATCATATATAGGGTACATCATATATAGGGTACATCATAGATAGGGTACGTCATAGATAGGGTACGTCATATATAGGGTACGTCATATATAGGGTACGTCATAGATAGGGTACATCATAGATAGGGTAAATCAAAGATAGTGTACATCATAGACAGGTTACATCATAGATAGGGTACATCATAGATTTTACATTTACATTTTAGTCAATTAGCAGACGCTCTTATCCAGAGCGACTTACAGTTAGTGAATGCATACATGTTTTTTTCTTTTGTTTTTTTCATACTGGCCCCCCGTGGGAAACGAACCCACATCCCTGCCGGCCAAACCCTCCCCTACCTTGGACGACGCTGGACCAATTGTGCGCCGCCCATAGGTCTCCCGGTCGCGGCCGGCTGCGACAGAGCCTGGACTCAAACCAGGATCTCTAGTGGCACAGCTAGCACTGCGATGCAGTGCCTTAGACCACTGCGCCACTCGGGAGTACATCATAATAGGGCACATCATAGATAGGGTACATCATAGATAGGGTACATCATAGATAGGGTACATCATAATAGAGTACATCATAGATAGGGTACATCATAGA
>NC_139995.1:55461682-55486682 GCF_964263955.1 Coregonus lavaretus
ATGGTATATAGAGAAGACATAAATACTGATGAATCAATCAATCAGACCCCAAAGAATAAACGGAAGCAGATGCAGTGGCAAGGAAAAACTCATTGAGTACCAGACTTCACCACAAGGTGGCAGTATTGTCTACAACTACCCACAACCATTTTCTTCTTCTACTGACACAATCGTGATTCAACAGTTATCACCCACCAGTATTGCAGTGTTTTAGACCCACAAATGGCATGATTAAATACTAGTGACCTATAGTGTTATATAGTTCATACTCTCTACCAAATATCAGATGCAGCTCTATAAATAGCAGATAGGTTTAATCAGATGCAGCTCTATAAATAGCGGATAGGTATATATCTTTGCTGTCTGATGTGAAAGCATAGAAGCATTTCCTAAGTCCTGACTCAGTTATCTTCCTCTCCTCTGTTTGCCTCCCAACATTTTCTTTCCCTCCTTACATTTTCTCTCCATTGGTGGGATCTGCAGACATGTTTCACACATGACCTATTTCTGAGAATAAAGCCATCACGGTCATGATAAATGGGCAATTTTAATTTCGTCTATGCATTTCTTATACTGTGTGGAGGATGAACAGCCCATCCTTCAGCCGTTATTGAAATATTATGCCTTTCTGCCTGTGAATTTTGGATTTTTGAGTATGTTTAGGGAGCTGTGTGATTCTCTCTGCTTAAAAGTGTAGCTATGCCCTGAAGCAATCCTCTCCTCTCTCTCTCTCTCTCTCTCTCTCTCTCTCTCTTTCTCTCTCTCCCTCTCTCTGTATCTCTCTCTCCTTCCTTTTTCATCTCTCTCTCTGTCTCTCACGCTCTTTCTCTCTGATTTTCTGTTGCTTTAGTCTACAGTATTTACTGTATACCCTGAACTCCCCCCCCCCTCTCTAACAGTCTCTCCTCCCTCCCTCTCCTCCCTCCCTCTCCCTCTCTCTTACCTCCCCCCTAGATGAACAGGAGACGTCTGGTTCGATCATCTATACGGTGGAGCTGAAGAGATACGGAGGCCCGCTGGGCATCACCATCTCAGGCACAGAGGAGCCCTTTGACCCCATCGTTATATCTGGCCTCACCAAGAGGGGCCTGGCTGAGAGGTGAGACAGCCTTGGGGCATCGGGGGGGGGGGGCAGGACAGGGTACAGGGGCAGGGGGGACAGAGGAGATGGGGGGGGGGGGGACAGGGGACAGAAGGACAAAGGGACATGGGACAGCATATCATCTCCAGCCTCACCAAGCGGGCCTGTCTGAGAGACCCAGCGGACCCTGGGATCTTGCTTCCCTTGCCCCACAAAGGCACCTGACTGTGGGGCTAGAGTCAACCTGTCCGCCCCTGCCGACCTTGGTGTTCTCGAGACCTTCTTCTCAACTGCATTTTCAGAAAGGGGTCGAGTAGGAAGGCCTTTAGGAATCAAGGAAATACTATTTGTGAAAGAGACCCAGGGTCGGCAAGGGCCAACTCTAGCCCCACGGTCAGCCCTCTCTACCCTATGGAGTCCTCCCTCCTTCTCTCTCCCACCACATCCTCTCTCTCCCTCACACTCTCTCTCTCTCCCCCCTCTGTCCCCCCTCTCTCCCACGCAGCCTGAGAGCCAGAGTTCACAACCTCTCCTCTTTTAATAGATTGACATGGATTTAACTTTAACGGCCAACCTTGTACAGCAGACAACATGATGAGGCTTCTGGTCTCCCACCGACCACAGTGTGTGTGTGTGTGCGTGCGTACAACACATGACCTATGTACTCCTCTAGCTTGTGAACTAAAGAAAGCCTTTCAGTCTCCATGAGAAACAATCTGATTCTCTTCTACACTTCTTCTAGCATTCTGTTCTCATACAGACTATCAGTCACAGACCTGGGTTCAACTATGATTTTAAATCTATTAGCGTTTGCCTGGAGTGCCAGATGTTTGTTTTTTCTTCAGTTTTGTCACTATTCTATTGGTTCCATTGCAACAGACAATCTCAAATAAGCCCTTATAAAGTATTTGAAATTATTTCAAATATTATTTGAACCCAGGTCAACACCAATCCCATACCGCTAGCCTATGTACATTTTAATCAACATGCATTTAAGTCTATTTATACTATATTTAAGCCCTGTGTCCTGTTTTCTGTGTAGACCTGGGTTCAAATAGTATTTTGAAATCTTTCATACTTTAGCTGCACTTGATTGAGCTTTTCTGGTGCAATGTAACCGATGGGAATAGTCCCAAAAGTGCAAACACCATCTGTCCTGAATCAAACACTCTAAGTATTTGACAGAAAACAAATACTTATTTAACTCAGATCTGTTTTCCGAGGGCTATGTTTGTAGCATCAACAGAGTAGAGGCTCTATCGTATTGCTTCGTCAGTTATCACAATAAAGACAGACAGACAGACAGACAGACAGACAGACAGACAGACAGACAGAGACAGACACAGACACAGACACAGACAGACAGACAGACAGACAGACAGACAGACAGACAGACAGACAGACAGACAGACAGACAGACAGACAGACAGACAGACAGACAGACAGACAGACACAGACAGACAGACAGATAGAGAGACAAAAAAAGGCTTATCATTGCTTGACCTCGGTCATGGTCGCTGTTCCTGCAGCTTGTGACTCATTGGCATACGCTCATATCCTGACTCAGACGTTTGTGTATATCTAACCAGATAAGGGAATCTGTTTTCATTCCTACCAAAGTGGGACTTTTGGGTCAACCTAACGGGCAGACCTATTCTGCATTTTTACTGCTGTTTATATAAACAACTAATGTTTTTAAACTGGTTCTCTTTTAGTAAAGGGATTGTACCTATGTAAAGAATTGATTATATGAGATCATTAGATATGTTGGATGGGTTAAACAGGTGTCATGACAAATCATCACGATCCATCTTATAGGCACTATTATATTGCATTACTGCCATCTGGTATCAAATAAATCCTCTCTCATTTAGCATCTCCATTAAGTAGGGCCTGGAGTTTTTTGTCACAAAGTATTTCCTGACTAGAGATTTTCCTGGTCAGGTCACGTGATCATGAAAAACTCCTGGCTGGCCACACTTAAGCTATTTGTCAACATTCCAGGACCCATAATCATATATACTGATCTAGAATCAGGTCCCCCTGTCTATATAATCTTATTCATTATGATCTAAAAGACAAAACGGATCCTGGATCAGCTCTCCTACTCTGAGACCCTGACACATACGGCACCAGAGATCCTACATTTAACCTGTCATCTTCCCTGTAGGACCGGAGCCATCCATGTGGGAGATCGTATCCTGGCCATCAACAGTGTCAGTCTGAAGGGAAAGCCGCTCAGCGAGGCCATTCACCTACTACAGGTGGCCGGGGAGACAGTCACACTCAAGATCAAGAAACAGGTCGACAGTACGTGTTCAGAAAATCAATCAATCAAGCGTATTATTAATAAAGCAGTTTTTTTATATCAGCAGCTGTCACAAAGTGCTTTTACATTAACCCAACCTAGACCCCAAAGAGCAAGCAGGAAGACTCTAGTCTTCATCGTTGCTGATGAAACAGATATTACTGTAGAGGTGCCAGGTAAGGGAAGGTAATGGCGGAAGGTCGCCTAGTGTTTAGAGGGTTGGGCCAGTAACCGAAAGGTCGCTGGTTTAAATAAGGTGAGCAAGGCACTTACCTCTAATTGGCTCCAGGGGGCGCTGTACTATTATGGCTGACACTGTAAAACAACACATTTCACTGCACCTATGTGGGGTTATGTGACAATAAAACATTTTTTTTTTTTTTTTGTATTATTATTATTTTTGATTTGCCAATATGTTTCGGCCTTCCTCAGGTGTCAGCCTGCACCTAATCAAAAGGCGACTATCTCCCAGAAGCTTGGCTGGGGCATAAAACCTGTGAAGTCAGACAATAAAAGGTGTTATTGATCCCGCTCTCAAAAAGATGTTGCGTAAAAGCTTACTTCATTTGTTAACATGTTTTATTATTTTCACTGCATCAGGGAATAGCGTACACAGACGTTTCGGCTTCGCAGCCTTCTTCAGTGCGTAGGTACACATCGTCTTCATTCAGAACGGCATTCGTAGGGAACACAGGTGAGCAACCGATGAGCAGCAGGTGCTTCTAATCAGGGTTGCCACTCATCTGCCAATCAGGGATGTGTCTTCTCTGGTCTACCTGGATACAAGTTACAATCACAAAGAAATACAGAATTATAGGGTATGGGAGCGGGCACGAAGGGTAGTTGAGGGCATCAGGCGTGAACCATTCATGAATCAATTGCCTTGGGTGTCTGCTCACTTGGATACATTATCTCAATTCATGAGATAGCTTACCACAAAGGACATCAGACTCATCAATTTATAAATATGTGGGGTTAACTCATAAACGAAATGCTGTTTTGAATTAAAAAGATGTGTAGCTACACACTGAAGAAGGCTGCAAAGCCGAAACGTCTGTGTACGCTATCCCTGATGCAGTGAAAATAACCATTTTAAAGTCAGCATTATGCTAAATCTTTTTGTGCGCGGACCAAATGTTTCCCTTTCTCATGGACATCAAGGGAGCCGCTAGCGAAATACCAGTACCCACCATCTTAGAAGTACTGTATTCTTTACCTTGCCAGGACTGTACGGTCTTACATTTGCATAGTAGGAGACCTACACCCTCAGGGGGTAAACAGTTTGAGGACAGACATCTGAGACGTAACAAGCCAGTTGTAGTTTGACATTTAAACAAACTGACAAAGACATAAATCCAGGCAGGGTTGGTGAATTTGATATAGCTGGCTAGCTGAGTGATGCTGTAGCCAGCAAGCTGAGTGCTGCTGTAGCTGGCTAGCTGAGTGCTGCTGTAGCTGGCTAGCTGAGTGATGCTGTAGCTGGCTGGCTAGCTGAGTAAAGCTGTAGCCGGCTAGCTGTGTGTTGCTATAGCCGGCTAGCTGAGCGTTGCTATAGCTGGCTACCTGAGCGTTGCTATAGCTGGCTAGCTGAGCGACGATATAGCTGGCTAGCTGAGTGTTGCTATAGCTGGCTAGCTGTGTGTTGCTATAGCCGGCTAGCTGAGCGTTGCTATAGCTGGCTACCTGAGCGTTGCTATAGCTGGCTAGCTGAGCGACGATATAGCTGGCTAGCTGAGCGTTGCTATAGCTGGCTACCTGAGCGTTGCTATAGCCGGCTAGCTGAGCGTTGCTATAGCTGGCTACCTGAGCGTTGCTATAGCTGGCTAGCTGAGCGACGATATAGCTGGCTAGCTGAGTGTTGCTATAGCTGGCTAGCTGAGTGGTGCTGTAGCTGGCTAGCTGAGTGTTGCTATTGCTGGCTAGCTGAGTGCTGCTATAGCTGGCTAGCTGAGTGTTGCTATTGCTGGCTAGCTGAGTGTTGCTATAGCTGGCTAGCTGAGTGCTGCTGGCACCCACTGAGGCTGTGCAGCTCTGGCTTCTTCAGAACAATGAGGCCTCTGCCTCCTCTGTCCAGGCTTCAATACAGTCCGACAGATACATACTGTTAGCTGTCTTAGAGAATCCCCAAACAGCTCATCTTTCTAATTCATGTGCTATGAGGTCTATGTGGTTCTGAGGTTTTCCTCCCCATAAAACCAGACAATAATCATTATGGACAATGAAGAAGAAAAAAACGGAACTTCCTTTGTTTTTTGAGGCTTGGTCACTTTGATCATTTCTCGGATGACCTGCACTGTGTTTACATAAAGTTATCCGCTCTGAAATTAGTATGATGTATGATCACATTAAAATGTTTCCATGGACAAAGAGTTAAGGCTGTAACGCTGTCATCTGGTGTAAATCAGATGTAGTTTATGACATGCTGATTATTTGTCATTACATTATAAGGAACCACAGTCACAGATGGAATGTTTTTTTATAGAAATAAACTGTGTGGCTGAGTAGGGTACAGTGGTTGTTGTTGTGGTTGTGCAATGTTTGTGCAATGGTGTTGTTGTGACATTGGCCCCTGACAAATAAACAAATAGACAACAGCATACATTTTCCAGGCGCAGCTAGGTCAAATACATGTCTCGGATACTTTCCAATACATGAGCTGCACTGGATTTAGTACAGTGAAACCAATGGAATAATCTGAAACGTGCCAAAAAACGCCAAGCTAAATCTAATTCAAGAGCACCTCAAGTACTCTCACATATTTCAGATTCATAATGTACTGTGTATTTGAAAGTATTTGACATATGACCAAGGTCTGGTATTTTCCTCCCACCCTTGGACAGACATGTGAGAACGTTGTTTAAGCTTTTAGATGTATCAATCGGCACCCTATTCCCTGTATAGTGCCTTACTCTTGACCAGAGCTAGGGCTACAATGGGAGGGTATATCACTGGACACTTCTAAGTTTACCAGTAAACTACCAGAATTTTGTTACTTTCAGGTTTTTATTTTATAAGATGACATCTATCGGCCTTTTTGGGTACTTCAGATTATTAAAAAGGTGTCTATAATTATCTCTGGCCCTCTGTGTGGCCTTATCACATGTAAAATATATAAAATAAGAAGATTTATGAATGACGAAGCTGTAAAACATTATCTTAAATATAAAACACCATGGGTGTTTAATATGAGGGTTTCAGCATGAAAAAGCTTCTATATATTTATTTTACAATTATTTATTTTACTAAGTCAACATCAAATCTAATCTAATTGTATTTGTCACATGTTTCTCAAACAACAGGTGTAGACCAGGGGCGGTGTGTTCAATAGGGCGATATGGGCGACGCACTGCCAAACGGGAAAAGGAAGGGATTTTTTTTCTAATCAATTATATCACGGCAACAGTAGTTATCAGTGTTGTAATCTAGACGTCTGATCTGCCACAGTGCCACTAAATGTCCAATCAGGCTAAAGTCGTGCTTCAAATGGCCCCCCCCCCTTTTGGGGCGATTTCAGTCAGGTTGAAAATCGCCCAGAAGTCTGTCATAGACTCCCATGTAAAATCTATTTTTTTCAAATATCAGAGCTTTCAATACAATCTCTATGGGTTTCTGAGGGCTTGCACTTACGCGCTTTCGTCATACGTAACATAACCATGAACGTAACTAAGAAAAGAGCGGGTAGCAGCATCAATCAATTCACTACTACTATCAAAATGGCTAGGCTTCAGTGCAACTCGATTGTGTCTTTGAAAGAAGTTCCTTTTTGTCGGCGAACAAATGAAGATAAATTGGCAACGAAACAATTAGGACCTCCCAGACCAAATTTAATAATTCAACAGGTTTCTACTAAAGGGGGGAAGTCCTACACCCGAGGATTTTCCAAAAATTGGTACGAACGAAAAACCTGGCTAGCAGGCTGCGATGTAGCTAATGCAGTCTTCTGCTACCCCCTGCTTACTCTTTCACCCTGAAGGCGGCACGGCAGACAGCACCGCTTGGACAGCGACTGGTGTGTAACGGACATGCACCATCTTTCAGGAAAGATTAAGAAACATGAGCTGTCAAAGACCCACATGGATAGCTGTTTGAGATTGTCTGCTTTGGGGAGAGTGAACATTCCCACTCAACTGGATGAGGGATACAGGCTAGCTGTCCGCCGCCACAACGATGAGGTTAGTGTTGATAATCACAAGTTTACTGGAGAACTGAAACTGACAAGGCTGACAAGATAGGACCCTTTTGTCCATTGTTATTGGATAGGAACAGAACTTATAACCAGCTCCTGACCTAAATAGATCTTAGCACAACATTTTACTCAACATATCATATTCCATATTCACTATAACAAATATATTTACTACGACATTAGCAAGAACCGCCACATCCTCAGCCGGCTAATCCAGTGTGTGAAGTTTTGCGGAGTGTTTGAGTTAGCTTTGCGAGGCAAAGATGAAACTGAGGGCTCCACCAACCCTGGTAAGCCAACACTTTTGAGATCAGTCAATAAATGCTTCTGGTATTGACTTATATGCTGCCCCTGTCTTCATGTTGTTGCTGGACATATCTTTTTTAAAATGTGTGTAGGTCACCTAAATCATCAGAAAAATTGCCCCCCCTGAGAATTTTTTCAGGAGCCGCCACTGGTGTAGATTAACAGTGAAATGCTTACTTACGGGCCCTTCCCAACAACGCAGAGAGAAAGATAGAAAGATAATAGAAACAAATTATAACACAAGGAATAAATACACAATGAGTAACGATAACTTGGTTATAAACACGGGGTACCAGTACCGAGTCGATATTTGCAGGGGCATGAGGTAGTTGAGGTAGATTTGTACGTATACAGTAGGTAAAGTGACTAGGCAATAGGATAGATAATACGCGGGATCAGCGGCGTATGTGACGAGTCAAAAGAGTTAGTGCAAAAGGGGGTTTAATGCAGATAGTCTGAGTAGCTATTTAATTTACATTTTAGCAGTCTTATGGCTTGGGGGTAGAAGCTGTTCAGGGTTCTGTTGGTTGCAGACTTTGATGCATCGGTACAGCTTGCCGTGCGGTAGCAGAGAGAACAGTCTATGGCTTGGGTGGCTGGAGTCTTAGAAAATATTCTTCTGACACCGCCTGGTATAGAGGTCCTGGATGGCAGGAAGCTCGGCCCCAGTGTTGTACTGGGCCGTACACTCTACCCTCTGTAGTGCCTTGCGGTCAGATGCCAAGCAGTTGCCATACCAAGCTGTGATGCGGCCATTCAAGATGCTCTCAATGGTGCAGCTGTAGAACTTTATGAGGATCTGAGGGCCCATGCCAAATCTTTCCAGCCTCTTGCGGGGGGGGGATGTGTGGTCCATGTTGGTGTGTGTGGTCCATATTAATTCCTTAGTTATGTGGACACCAAGGAACTTGAAGCTCTCGACCCGCTCCACTTCAGCCCCGCCGATGTGGATGGGGGTGTGCTCGGCCCTCCATTTCCTGTAGTCCACGATCTGCTCCTTTGTCTTGCTGATGTTGAGGAAGAGGTTGTTGTCCTGGCACCACACTGCCAGGTCACTGACCTCCCTATAGGCCAGGGTTCTTCAATTCCGGTCCTGGAGGGCCGAAACACTTCTGTTTTTTATTTCTACCTGGTAGTTAATTGCACGCACCTGGTGTCCCAGGTCTGAATTAGCCCCTGATTAGAAGGAGAGGATGAAAAACAGAGGTGTTTCGGCCCTCCAGGACCGGAATTGAAGAACCCTGCTATAGGCTGCCTACCACATTCGTGTCGTCAGCAAACTTAATGATGGCGTTGGAGTCGTGCTTGGCCACTCAGTCCTGGGTGAACAGGGATTAGAGGAGGGGACTAAGCACGCACCCCTGAGGGGCCCCGAACGTGGCGGATGTGTTGTTGCTACCCTCATCACCTGGGGGCGGCCCGTCAGGATGTCCAGGATCCAATTAACAGAGGGAGGTGTTCAGTCCCAGGATACTGAGCTTAGTGATGAGCTTGGATGGCACTATGGTGTTGAATGCTGAGCTGTAGTCAATGAATAGCACTTTCACGTAGGTGTTCCTCTTGTCCAGGTGGGAGAGGGCAGTGTGGAGTGCAATAGAGATTGCCTCCTCTGTGTCTGGGATGATGGTGTTGATGTGAGCCATGACCAGCCTTTCAAAGCATTTCATGGCTACATATGTGAGTACTAAGGCGCGATAGTCATTTAGATTGCTTACCTTGGCGTTCTTGGCACATTGGCTATGGTGGTCTGCTTGAAACATACTGACTGGGTCAGGGAGAGGTTCACGTTCGAGTTTATTATACAAAACATCATTACATAACAGTACGAAATGAGATGCTCTTTACAGGATGAGGACCACTCTGAAATATATACAGTATATATTAAATACATGTACATAAAAACACAGTAGTCATCTAAAAAATGATTTCACTGGGCACATTACAGTTAAGAATTTAAGAAATGACCACAGGTACACTACAGAGTCAGCCTGTACGCTGTAGGCAGAAAGTTCAATTGGTGTCTTTTTGTGCTTCTGATTGGCTGTGGTTTGGTTTTGTGGTCAGAGCCTAGAGAAATGGGTGGGTCCCCTCCTTCAGTAGCCGAGTGAACTCACGTCTTGTGGCCTCGTCTCTTCTTGCCTCCAGGCTGGGGAATGTGTCATAGGGTATTCAGATAAAACGGTAGCATCTTCTCTGAAGGCTTTCCATGTCTTTCATCAGGAGCTTTGGGAGACCTGCCCAAACAGGTGAAGCATATTCCAGGATAGGTGAGCATATTCCAGGACAAGTGAAGCATATTCCAGGACAGGTGAAGCATATTCCAGGACAGGTGGGCATATTTCAGGACAGGTGAGCATATTCCAGGACAGGTGAAGCACATTCCAGGACAGGTGAAGCATATTCCAGGACAGGTGAAGCATATTCCAAGACAGGTGAAGTATATTCCAGGACAGGTAAATGTCATAAATTATATGTGTGGGTCAGAACATCTGAAGACCAGCGCTCAGTTAGTAGCTTCTTGGTTGGGCCCTCTTCAGCATGTATCTGACCTGGGCATCCCATGAGAGGTCATAGGAGAGCTGCACCCAGAGGAGCTTAAAGGTGTCCACACGTTCCACTGCCTTGCCGTCAATCTGTTTTGAGGCTTCCTGAGGCTAATAACCATGTCTTTGGTTTTTCAGTGCATTGGCTGTGAGGCAGTATGTCTGACCCCATGCTGTGACTGTTTTCCCCGGCAGCTTGCATCCATCTGGCCTGGTAGACTGCCCATTAGATGTTCAGAAAGGGTCTTATCGTCTGCATACCTGATGGGTTCAACATCAGATGGCATCAGGTTTGTCTTGTGAGTTCATGCAGAGAACAAACAGGAGTGGGGATAGGACTCTGCCTTGGGGGACCCCAGCCTGTACTGACTGCCTCACTTAACTTTTTGCTGTCATTCCCTGAAGATGCAGTAGCTGTGGATTGAGAGCCAGATGTGCTTCGAAGTTCCTAGTCTGCTTAGAGAGTGTAGAAGTTTTCCATGGTAGATAGTGTCAAAATCAAATCCAATTTTATTGGTCACATACACATATTTAGCAGATGATATTGCGGATGTAGCGAAATGCTAGTGTCAAAGGCCCGTGTGAAGGACGCTGCTGGAACATATGCAGAGTTTACCTTTTCGCTTTTTACTTTAATTGCTCTTTGATCTGGCTTTGGAATTTAGCGATTTTACCTGCGTCTTGGTTTTGTCTTCGCCCAACGTTTTTCGTTTAGCTTTTTCGCTCCGGACGCTTCATCTGCTCCACCACACACCTGAACGCCTCCTCTCCTACTCAGCCTCCCGACAAAAGCTTCTCCCAAGCGGGTGTGACACCTGCTCCCGTTGCGTGCTGCACTGCTGCTTGGATCCCACCCGGCGATCTGCTCCCCGTCTGCCCTGGCCTGTCTCCCCCTGTCTCCCCCCGTCTCCCCCTGTCTGATACAGGTACCCCCGCCACGCTCCCCCCCCTCTCCCGAGCATTCGCTCGCCTCTAGCACACACTCACACACTCACACACATACACACGCCGCAGACTTTGGACTGATCTGAATTTTTATGTAGGCTAATTAACTTGTGAATCGTATTATGTGAGCTTTACTCAGAAACGCTTAAATTAACTAGCATAGGCCTACTATTTATTTATTTATTTTCTTTTATTAAATTTTTATAGCCTACTGGACTCATAGAGAGCTATTCTCTCACGTTATTTTGTTGGGGCGACTGACTCTTTGAACTTTAAACAAGACGTTTTACTTTTTGCTCCATAACTCCTGTGTGCTTTGTTGATTATGTACTTGCTTGTTTACCCGACCGTGGGACAGACAATGTTTGTTCCCTCGCTCGCTCGCGACTCTGACTCTCTATTGGTTACACGGCCTCTTGGCCTCCCATCCTATTCTAACCCCCTCTCGCCGGCTTTGTATTCTTGTTACCTGATGAAATTGCTGTACAATATGATCTTGTTGCCATCTGATGCACATTCAAATGTCATACAAAATCAACACTGCAAAGCTCTCCCTCTCCTCTGCCGTGCCCTGATTGTATTACTGCTGATGATATCTGGAAATGTGCATGTACACCCTGGCCCGTCTACTGTTGCTATAGTATAGTGCATCTACTAGAAAACCATGGTGCTTGCCTACGGAGCTGTGAGGGGAATGGCACCTCCTTACCTTCAGGCTCTGATCAGACCCTTCACCCAAACGAGGGCACTACATTCATCCACCTCTGGCCTGCACCAATTTGTAAGTCGCTCTGGATAAGAGCGTCTGCTAAATTACATAAATGGAAAATGTAATAGTACAGCCTGGCCCGTCTACTGTTGCTATAGTACAGCCTGGCCCGTCTACTGTTGCTATAGTACAGCCTGGCCCGTCTACTGTTGCTATAGTACAGCCTGGCCCGTCTACTGTTGCTATAGTACAGCCTGGCCCGTCTACTGTTGCTATAGTACAGCCTGGCCTGTCTACTGTTGCTATAGTACAGCCTGGCCCGTCTACTGTTGCTATAGTACAGCCTGGCCTGTCTACTGTTGCTATAGTACAGCCTGGCTGTCTACTGTTGCTATAGTACAGCCTGGCCTGTCTACTGTTGCTATAGTACAGCCTGGCCTGTCTACTGTTGCTATAGTACAGCCTGGCTGTCTACTGTTGCTATAGTACAGCCTGGCCTGTCTACTGTTGCTATAGTACAGCCTGGCCCGTCTACTGTTGCTATAGTACAGCCTGGCCCGTCTACTGTTGCTATAGTACAGCCTGGCTGTCTACTGTTGCTATAGTACAGCCTGCCTGTCTACTGTTGCTATAGTACAGCCTGGCCCGTCTACTGTTGCTATAGTACAGCCTGGCCTGTCTACTGTTGCTATAGTACAGCCTGGCCTGTCTACTGTTGCTATAGTACAGCCTGGCCTGTCTACTGTTGCTATAGTACAGCCTGGCCTGTCTACTGTTGCTATAGTACAGCCTGGCCCGTCTACTGTTGCTATAGTACAGCCTGGCCCGTCTACTGTTGCTATAGTACAGCCTGGCCCGTCTACTGTTGCTATAGTACAGCCTGGCCCGTCTACTGTTGCTATAGTACAGCCTGGCCCGTCTACTGTTGCTATAGTACAGCCTGCCTGTCTACTGTTGCTATAGTACAGCCTGGCCTGTCTACTGTTGCTATAGTACAGCCTGCCTGTCTACTGTTGCTATAGTACAGCCTGGCCCGTCTACTGTTGCTATAGTACAGCCTGGCCCGTCTACTGTTGCTATAGTACAGCCTGGCCCGTCTACTGTTGCTATAGTACAGCCTGGCCCGTCTACTGTTGCTATAGTACAGCCTGGCCCGTCTACTGTTGCTATAGTACAGCCTGGCCCGTCTACTGTTGCTATAGTACAGCCTGGCCCGTCTACTGTTGCTATAGTACAGCCTGGCCCGTCTACTGTTGCTATAGTACAGCCTGGCCCGTCTACTGTTGCTATAGTACAGCCTGGCCCGTCTACTGTTGCTATAGTACAGCCTGGCCCGTCTACTGTTGCTATAGTACAGCCTGGCCCGTCTACTGTTGCTATAGTACAGCCTGCCCCGTCTACTGTTGCTATAGTACAGCCTGGCCTGTCTACTGTTGCTATAGTACAGCCTGGCCCGTCTACTGTTGCTATAGTACAGCCTGGCCCGTCTACTGTTGCTATAGTACAGCCTGCCCCGTCTACTGTTGCTATAGTACAGCCTGGCCTGTCTACTGTTGCTATAGTACAGCCTGGCCCGTCTACTGATGCTATAGTACAGCCTGGCCTGTCTACTGTTGCTATAGTACAGCCTGGCCCGTCTACTGTTGCTATAGTACAGCCTGGCCCGTCTACTGTTGCTATAGTACAGCCTGGCCTGTCTACTGTTGCTATAGTACAGCCTGGCCTGTCTACTGTTGCTATAGTACAGCCTGGCCCGTCTACTGTTGCTATAGTACAGCCTGGCCTGTCTACTGTTGCTATAGTACAGCCTGGCCCGTCTACTGTTGCTATAGTACAGCCTGGCCCGTCTACTGTTGCTATAGTACAGCCTGGCCTGTCTACTGTTGCTATAGTACAGCCTGGCCTGTCTACTGTTGCTATAGTACAGCCTGGCCCGTCTACTGTTGCTATAGTACAGCCTGGCCTGTCTACTGTTGCTATAGTACAGCCTGGCCCGTCTACTGTTGCTATAGTACAGCCTGGCCCGTCTACTGTTGCTATAGTACAGCCTGGCCTGTCTACTGTTGCTATAGTACAGCCTGGCCCGTCTACTGTTGCTATAGTACAGCCTGGCCCGTCTACTGTTGCTATAGTACAGCCTGGCTGTCTACTGTTGCTATAGTACAGCCTGGCCTGTCTACTGTTGCTATAGTACAGCCTGGCCTGTCTACTGTTGCTATAGTACAGCCTGGCCTGTCTACTGTTGCTATAGTACAGCCTGGCCTGTCTACTGTTGCTATAGTACAGCCTGGCCCGTCTACTGTTGCTATAGTACAGCCTGGCCCGTCTACTGTTGCTATAGTACAGCCTGGCCTGTCTACTGTTGCTATAGTACAGCCTGCCTGTCTACTGTTGCTATAGTACAGCCTGGCCCGTCTACTGTTGCTATAGTACAGCCTGGCCCGTCTACTGTTGCTATAGTACAGCCTGGCCTGTCTACTGTTGCTATAGTACAGCCTGGCTGTCTACTGTTGCTATAGTACAGCCTGGCCTGTCTACTGTTGCTATAGTACAGCCTGGCCCGTCTACTGTTGCTATAGTACAGCCTGGCCTGTCTACTGTTGCTATAGTACAGCCTGGCTGTCTACTGTTGCTATAGTACAGCCTGGCCTGTCTACTGTTGCTATAGTACAGCCTGGCCCGTCTACTGTTGCTATAGTACAGCCTGGCCTGTCTACTGTTGCTATAGTACAGCCTGGCCTGTCTACTGTTGCTATAGTACAGCCTGGCCTGTCTACTGTTGCTATAGTACAGCCTGGCCCGTCTACTGTTGCTATAGTACAGCCTGGCCCGTCTACTGTTGCTATAGTATAGTGCATCTACTAGAAAACCATGGTGCTTGCCTACGGAGCTGTGAGGGGAATGGCACCTCCTTACCTTCAGGCTCTGATCAGACCCTACACCCAAACGAGGGCACTACGTTCATCCACCTCTGGCCTGCACCAATTTGTAAGTCGCTCTGGATAAGAGCGTCTGCTAAATTACATAAATGGAAAATGTAATAGTACAGCCTGGCCTGTCTACTGTTGCTATAGTACAGCCTGGCTGTCTACTGTTGCTATAGTACAGCCTGGCCCGTCTACTGTTGCTATAGTACAGCCTGGCCTGTCTACTGTTGCTATAGTACAGCCTGGCCTGTCTACTGTTGCTATAGTACAGCCTGGCCCGTCTACTGTTGCTATAGTACAGCCTGGCCTGTCTACTGTTGCTATAGTACAGCCTGGCCCGTCTACTGTTGCTATAGTACAGCCTGGCCTGTCTACTGTTGCTATAGTACAGCCTGGCCCGTCTACTGTTGCTATAGTACACCCTGGCCTGTCTACTGTTGCTATAGTACAGCCTGGCCTGTCTACTGTTGCTATAGTACAGCCTGGCCCGTCTACTGTTGCTATAGTACAGCCTGGCCCGTCTACTGTTGCTATAGTACAGCCTGGCCTGTCTACTGTTGCTATAGTACAGCCTGGCCCGTCTACTGTTGCTATAGTACAGCCTGGCCCGTCTACTGTTGCTATAGTACAGCCTGGCTGTCTACTGTTGCTATAGTACAGCCTGCCTGTCTACTGTTGCTATAGTACAGCCTGGCCCGTCTACTGTTGCTATAGTACAGCCTGCCTGTCTACTGTTGCTATAGTACAGCCTGCCTGTCTACTGTTGCTATAGTACAGCCTGCCCCGTCTACTGTTGCTATAGTACAGCCTGGCCCGTCTACTGTTGCTATAGTACAGCCTGGCCTGTCTACTGTTGCTATAGTACAGCCTGGCTGTCTACTGTTGCTATAGTACAGCCTGGCCTGTCTACTGTTGCTATAGTACAGCCTGGCCTGTCTACTGTTGCTATAGTACACCCTGGCCCGTCTACTGTTGCTATAGTACAGCCTGCCTGTCTACTGTTGCTATAGTACAGCCTGGCCTGTCTACTGTTGCTATAGTACAGCCTGGCCCGTCTACTGTTGCTATAGTACAGCCTGGCCCGTCTACTGTTGCTATAGTACAGCCTGGCCCGTCTACTGTTGCTATAGTACAGCCTGGCCTGTCTACTGTTGCTATAGTACAGCCTGGCCCGTCTACTGTTGCTATAGTACAGCCTGGCCCGTCTACTGTTGCTATAGTACAGCCTGGCCCGTCTACTGTTGCTATAGTACAGCCTGGCCTGTCTACTGTTGCTATAGTACAGCCTGGCCCGTCTACTGTTGCTATAGTACAGCCTGGCCCGTCTACTGTAGTACAAATAATCCTGATAGGTATCAGTCTGGTGTTTTCTTTAATGACCTTAGTGATCACTGTTTTACAGCCTGTGTTCGTAATGGCTGCTCAGTTAAATGACCTGTCCTGATTTATCATAGACTCTTGCTGAAAAACTTTAATGAGCAAGCCTTCCTTCATGAGCACGCCGTGCTCTACCATGACCTGGCCTCTGTAAATTGGTATACAATCAGCTTGATCCCCTCTGTCGAATATGCTTTTTTGATATTTTTAGTGGTATTGTTAACATGCACGGCCCCATAAAGAAAATTATAATTAAAAACAGGTTCAGCCCCTGGTTCGATCGTGATCTGGCAGAGTTACTCCACCTCAAGAACACCATTTGACGAAATGCTCATCACACCAATACTCAGGCTGACTGGCTGTCGTTCAGGCAAATTAGAAATAAGTGTACTCAGGCTATCCGGAAGGCCAAAGTTAGTTACTTTAAGGAGCAGTTCTCTCTCTGTGGGTCTAACCTAAAGAAGTTCTGGAAAACGGTGAAAGACCTGGAGAATAAACCCTCCTCCTCACAGCTGCCCATGTCCCTTAATGTTGATTATGTGGTTGTTACTGACAAGGAGCACATGGCTGAGCTCTTTAATCACCACTTCATTAAGTCAAGATTCCTATTTGACTCAGCCACGCCCCCTTGCCCGTCAAACACTTCCTTATCTCCCAGCCCTTCTAATGCGGCTAGCTCCTCCCTCTTTTTCCACTGTTAACGACACTTGTGGCTGCTTCGCGTGATGTATTGTTGTCTCTACCTTTTTGACCTTCGTGCTGTTGTCTGTGCCTAACATTGTTTGTACCATGTTTGTGCTCCTGCTATGTTGTGTTGCTACCATGCTGTTTTGCTACCATGCTGTGTTGCTACCATGTTGTGCTGTCATGTTGTGTTGCTGCCATGTTGTGTTGTTGTCTTAGGTCTCTCTTGTCGTGATGTGTGTTTTGTACCACATTTTTATTTTAATCCCAGCCCCCCTCCCCACAGGAGGCCTTTTGCCTCTTGGTAGGCCGTCATTGTAAATAATAATTTGTTCTTAATTGACTTGCATAGTTAAATAAAGGTTAAAAATGAAGGTCGCGTGGACATCAAATTTGGAGTGATGTCCAGCAGCGTTCTGCAGCAAGGCTGTCACAGTGGATCTGCTCTTCATGAAACCATGCTGCCAACCATGAATTGCAGACTCTGTTTTCTTGTAGTAGTAGGTTCTTCAGAATTCCTTCATAGACCTTTCAAATACAGCTCAGAAGGGAGATCTGACGATAGTCCTGAGGGAACTAATCTGACTATAGTGCTGAAGGAACTGATCTGACGATAGTCCTGTGGGAACTGATCTGACGATAGTCCTGTGGGAACTGATCTGACGATAGTCCTGTGGGAACTGATCTGACGATAGTCCTGTGGGAACTGATCTGACGATAGTCCTGTGGGAACTGATCTGACGATAGTCCTGAGGGAACTAATCTGACGATAGTCCCGAGGGAAATGTTTGTGTGCCTTTCTTGGGTACTGCACAGACTAGTG
Source organism: Coregonus lavaretus (assembly GCF_964263955.1). Classification (NCBI taxonomy): domain Eukaryota; kingdom Metazoa; phylum Chordata; class Actinopteri; order Salmoniformes; family Salmonidae; genus Coregonus; species Coregonus lavaretus. The sequence continues at coordinate 55,479,572 of NC_139995.1, forward strand.
AGTCTATCCACTGGGTGGGAAAAATTTCAATTGTGTCAAAACAGGGGCAAGCTCCTTACTGTATGTCTTGAGAATCCAGGCAGGGATGACGTCTTTGCCAGCCTGCTTTCCTCCCGTTCACATTGAAAATAAGCATCTTGCCCGGTCCAATACTGTAGGCTTCAGCAATGATATTTGCTAAGATGCTGTCTTCAACCACCGAGCTTGGGATGTTGCATGCGGCGTCCTTCCACACAGAAGACAAGTGAAGACTCAGGGTTTCACACTCCTCTTGTGTCTTTGTGTCATCTCCCTCACTCTGGTCTTCTGCAGCTCCCGTCAGCTTTTTAACGGACTTAAACGAGTTTCCGCTGTCCTTGGTCCTGAGATGAAAGACTTCATCCTCGTAGTATCTTCTTCTTAGCATGTTGTATGAGATATGCCACTTTAGAGCACAGTATCTTGTTCTCACTGGTGTCCTCTGATTGGAAAGCTCTCTGCCAATCGACAATGAGCTCCTTTATCTGAGGAGTCATCCATAGCTTATCAGATGTTGTGATGTTGCTCCTTCTGATGGACAATGCCTGGTTGAGGATAGGAGAGAGAACTTCATAGAAGATGCCAACTTTAGCTTGCACCAGAGGAGCTTCGTACACTGCACTGACATCTGCTGTGTTGAGTTGGAGGCCTAAGCGCCTCTTAGATTCAGGGGTGCAGCGTCGTCTGAACACTGATCTTGATAGTGTGTTTGGCCATAGGCCAGCTGACCAGAGGAGGGTTTGATGGTCAGAAATACCAATTGAGCGCAGATGGGCTGGCTTAGAGTACAGCCATGTGATGTTAGTGATGATGGAGTCAAGCTGATTGGAGCCTCTAGCTGGTTTTGACACCACTTGTTTTAGTCCAAACTGAGCACACAATGGACCATGTTTCAGGGTATTGGTATCACCAAGAATCACAATACCTGGATCTGTGTTGAATAGTACTCAAACAGGACCTGGGAGTCAGATCGGGCCTCTTTAGAAAACAAAATGGGGGGAGGGGGGGGGGGCGGTTATAGAGGACACAGAATGCAGTTAATGTCACGTGGTAGGAGAGATGGTCTCAGCCAAGTCCACAAACTCAAAGCTGTCGTCCTCAAAGTCCAGTAAACGCTTGTGATGGATGCTGTGCGTTATGTACATCATATAGTATAGTATATATGATATAGTATAGTATATAGTATATTATATAGTATACAGTATAGTATATAGTATATAGTATATAGTATAGTGTATAGCATAGTATATATCATATAGTATAGCATATATTATATAGTATGGTATATAGTATATTATATAGTATACAGTATAGTATATAGTATGTATATAGTATACAGTATAGTATATAGTATGGTATAGTATATAGTATATAGTATATAGTATAGTATATCGTATAGTATATAGTATATAGTATAAAGTATAGTATATAGTATAGTAGTATAGTATATCGTATAGTATATAGTATATAGTATGGTATATAGTATAGAGTATAGTATATAGTATATAATATAGTATATCGTATAGTATATTGTATAATATATCGTATAGTATATAGTATAGTATACTATAGTGTATATCGTATAGTATATCGTATAGTATATTGTATAGTATATAGTATATAGTATAAGATATCATATAGTATATAGTATAGTATATAGTATGGTATATAGTATACAGTGGCTTGCGAAAGTATTCACCCCCTTTGGCATTTTTCCTATTTTGTTGACTTACAACCTGGAATTTAAATTAATTTTTTGTGGGGTTTGTATCATTTGATTTACACAACATGCCTACCACTTTGAAGATGCAAAATATTTTTTATTGTGAAACAAACAACAAATAAGACAAAGAAACTGAAAACTTGAGCGTGCATAACTATTAATCCCCCCCCCCCCACAAAGTCAATACTTTGTAGAGCCACCTTTTACAGCAATTACAACTGCAAGTCTCTTGGGGTATGTCTCTATAAGCTTGGCACATCTAGCCACTGGGATTTTTGCCCATTCTTCAAGGAAAAACTGCTCCAACTCCTTCAAGTTGGATGGGTTCCGCTGGTGTACAGCAATCTTTAAGTCATACCACATATTCTCAATTGGATTGAGGTCTGGGCTTTGACTAGGCCATTCCAAGACATTTAAATGTTTCTCCTTAAACCACTCTAGTGTTGCTTTAGCAGTATGCTTAGGGTCATTGTCCTGCTGGAAGGTTAACCTCCGTCCCAGTCTCAAATCTCTGGAAGCCTGAAACAGGCTTCTCTCAAGAATTTCCCTGTATTTAGCACCATCCATCATTCCTTCAATTCTGACCAGTTTCCCAGACCCTGAAGATGAAAAACATCCCCACAGCATGATGCTGCCACCACCATGCTTCACTGTGGGGATGGTGTTCTCGGGGTGATGAGAGGTGTTGAGTTTGCGCCAGACATAGCTTTTTCCTTGATGGCCAAAAAGCTCAATTTTAGTCTCATCTGACCAGAGTACCTTCTTCCATATGTTTGGGGAGTCTCCCACATGGCTTTTGGCAAACACCAAACGTGTTTGCTTATTTTTTTCTTTAAGCAATGGCTTTTTTCTGGCCACTCTTCCGTAAAGCCCAGCTCTGTGGAGTGTACGGTTTAAAGTGGTCCTATGGACTCCAATCTCCGCTGTGGAAGCTTTGCAGCTCCTTCAGGGTTATCTTTGGTCTCTTTGTTGCCTCTCTGATTAATGCCTTCCTTGCCTGGTCCGCGAGTTTTGGTGGGCAGCCCTCTCTTGGCAGGTTTGTTGTGGTGCCATATTCTTTCCATTTTTTAATAATGGATTTAATGGTGCTCCGTGGGATGTTCAGAGTTTGGGATATTTTTTTATAACCCAACTCTGATCTGTACTTCTCCACAACTTTGTCCCTGACCTGTTTGGAGAGCTCCTTGGTCTTCATTGTGCCGCTTGGTTGGTGGTGCCCCTTGCTTAATGGTGTTGCAGACTCCGGGGCCTTTCAGAACAGGTGTATATATACTGAGATCATGTAACAGATCATGTGACACTTAGATTGCACACAGGTGGACTTTATTTAACTAATTATGTGACTTCTGAAGGTAATTGGTTGCACCAGATCTTATTTAGGGGCTTCATAGCAAAGGGGGTGAATACATATGCACGCACCACTTTTCCGTTATTTATTTTTTTGATTTTTTTTTCATTTCACTTCACCAATTTGGACTATTTTGTGTTTGTCCATTACATGAAATCCAAATAAAAATCAATTTAAATTACAGGTTGTAATGCAACAAAATAGGAAAAACACCAAGGGGGATGAATACTTTTGCAAGGCACTGTACATGGCTACACCCCCACCACACGAGGTTACTCTGTCCTTTCTATGCAGACTAGAGCCTTGAAGACTGACTATTGTCTAGGACATCTTCCTTTAACCAAGACTCGGTCGCAGCTACAATGGCAGTCTCGTTAGCCTGAGTCACAGTGTAAAGCTCATCTACCTTGTTTCTTAGGGATCTCGTGTTACACAAGAGAAAGTTGGGAAGCACAGTCTTTGCAGTTTTTGATGGGGCTTTTGTGTGCTCCACACCAGACAGTGCAGGGTAGCCTATATTCTACAAGTCAACAGGGCCTTGAGGTTTGTGCTGCTTTACAGGCTCACGAGTCAGGACAGGTATTTAAGCACTGTTTTCTTACCTCCTCTACAAGCCCTTGGCTGTCCCAAAAGGCCAGACTGTGCTAGAGTCCATTTAAGATTCTGAAAAGAGCTGCTATCAGTTTTTGCATTGCTCAAACTCAAAATAACCTTTTTAGTGAGCATATTGAAATCTATGATACTTGGTAATGCTAACACACAAAGGAAATGCTGGTATTCACAGAATTACAAACTATTATAAAACAGGTAATGCAAAAACACTTATACAATGGTCTAAAATTGTATAAAAAGAGTGGCCTCCGACTCAAACAGTTAAAAAGCAAGGTGCCAAACAAAGGCGCTGAGTTACATTTGTCAAAAGAGTCAGTGTTAGTCTTAACCACAGGAGGTTAGTGGACCATTATTAGTGGCACCTTAATTGGGGAGAACGGGCTCGTGATATTGACTGGAGCGGAGTCAGTGGAATATGCGCCGTTTCGGCCATTATTATGAGCCGTTCTCCCCTCATCAGCCTCCACTGGACTGGAGGGCAACAAGATGGCTCCCATTCCCACCTGCTGTTGGGACGAACAATTAGAAGTCTACACAACAAAAATATTCAGAAATGATAACAGCAATCTATGGCCAAAGCGATGACAGAAGACATTGGTTTAAGCAAATGTGTGGATGGCTGGTAAAAACTATGATTTAGAATGGATTAAGTATTTGCAGGAGAGTTGACTTCTGACCTGTGTTGACCTTTGGCCTGCAGTGGTTGAAAATGTCAGTGATGACACTTGCCAGCTGGTCAGCGCATGCTCTGAGTACGCATCCTGGTAACCCGTCTGGCTCCACGGCCTTGTGAATGTTAACCTGTTTGAAGGTCTTACTCACATTGGCTACGGAGAGCGAGATTACACAGTCATCCGGAACAGCTGGTGCCCTCATGCATGGTTCAGTGTTGCTTGCCTCGAAGTGAGCATAGAAGACAATTAGCTAATCTGGTAGGCTCACGTAACTGGGCTGCTCGCGGCTGGGTTTCCCTTTGTAGTCTGTGATAGTTTGCAAGCCCTGCCACATCCGACGAGCGTAGTAGGATTCGATCTTAGTCCTGTATTGACACTTTGCCTGTTTGATGGCTCATCGGAGGTCGTAGCAGGATATCTTATAAGCATCGGGATTAGTGTCCAGCTCCTTGAAAGCGGCAGCACTAGCCTTTAGCTCAGTGCAGATGTTAACATGTAATTCATGGCTTCTGGTTGGGTTATGTATGTACGGTCACTGTAGGGACAACGTCATCGATGCACTTATTAATGAAGCCGGTGACTGATGTGGTAAACTCCTCAATGTTATCGGATGAATCCCGGAACATATTCCAGTCTGTTGAGCGCGTTACTGGTACTTCCTGTTTGAGTTTTTGCTTGTAAGCAGGAATCAGGAGAATAGCGTTATGGTCAGATTTGCCAAAGGGAGGGTGAGGGAGAGCCTTTTTAAAAGTTATTCAAGTATAAATTACCAAAGTTACCATAGATTACCTGTTAATTACCAAAATTACAGAAGATTCCGGTAACTTTGGGAAATTACTGGTATTGACAAACCCAAAGACCGTTCTCTAAATAGATTTTTCCCTCTTCCTCCCTCAGTAGCAGACGAGAAGAAGAAGGATGGAGAGATGGAGAATGATTTGAGTGACACAGAGGACATATCAGACATGACGGACTCTCAGAAGACCAACAAGCTGTCAGAGATCTACTCCACCACCATCCCCAGTGTGGACTCTGCCATGGAGTCCTGGGACGGATCCGGCATCGACGCCGGCTACGGCAGCCAAGGTAAAGACTAGTGGTAGACATAGTGAAACCAGTGGTAGGCCTATACAGTATGTCTGTGGTGAGACCAGTGGTAGGCCTATACAGGATGTCTGTGGTGAGACCAGTGGTAGGTCTATACAGGATGTCTGTGGTGAGACCAGTGGTAGGTCTATACAGGATGTCTGTGGTGAGACCAGTGGTAGGCCTATACAGGATGTCTGTGGTGAGACCAGTGGTAGGCCTATACAGGATATCTGTGGTGAGACCAGTGGTAGGCCTATACAGGATGTCTGTGGTGAGACCAGTGGTAGGCTTATACAGGATGTATGTGGTGAGACCAGTGGTAGGCCTATACAGGATGTCTGTGGGGAGACCAGTGGTAGGTCTATACAGGATGTCTGTGGTGAGACCAGTGGTAGGCCTATACAGGATGTCTGTGGGGAGACCAGTGGTAGGCCTATACAGGATGTCTGTGGTGGGACCAGTGGTAGGCCTATACAGGATGTCTGTGGTGAGACCAGTGGTAGGTCTATACAGGATGTCTGTGGTGAGACCAGGGCCGGACAACCTCAGCCATGATGCTATAGTTCATGTATCCTTATACAGGTTGATAAATAGCAAGATAATTGTTTTGTTACACCCTATCCACCTCTTTCTCATGGTCCTTCCATTTGTTGTCAAATTTGTGTAGAGCATGTTGTCTCTCTCTCTTTCTATGTTGTGTCTATCTAACCCTCTATGGCCCATCTCCGTCCCACCTCTGCAGGAACCTACATCCACCAGGCAGCAGGCATCGCCCTGCACCCCCATGAGTGGAGGAGTGCCAAGCAGAGGAACAGTCCCCCTCCTGCAGCCCGCCGTAGTAAGAACTACCACTTTAGTGACGGGGGCTTCAGTGAAGACGACTGGGACAAACCTTCAGGGTAAGACTCACTGTGGAGACCCCCATCCTCACACCTCACACCTCACCCCTCCTTGTAAACTGTACTCAATATGGACACTGTAAAGTGTGTAGGTGATTGTGTACATCTCATATAAGCATCCAGAGTAAGACTCACTGTGGACTGGAGACCTCATGGTAGTAGCAGGTTTTTGCAGGTTGCAACTAGGGTTGCAAAATTCTGGTACGTTTCCCCAAAATTCCCATGTTTTCCAGAAATCCTGGTTGGAAGAGTTCTGGAATCAGGAAGGAATAAGTAGAAAATCCAGAATCCTCCAACCAGGATTTCTAGAAAACCTGGGAATTCTAGGAAAACAATGGAAGAACCCATGACAGTGTCCTGTGTTTGCAGGTTGAAACAATGGAAGAACCCATGACAGTATCCGGTGTTTGCAGGTTGAAACAATGGGAAACCCATGACAGTATCCGGTGTTTGCAGGTTGAAACAATGGGGAACCCATGATAGTATCTGGTGTTTGCAGGTTGAAACAATGGGAAACACATGACAGTATCCGGTGTTTGCAGGTTGAAACAATGGAAGGCCCTTGACAGTATCCAGTATTTGCAGGTTGCAGAAATGAACTATTCTTCAATCATTTATAGACAGGGTTTTTCTAGCACAGCCTTTAACCCCCGATGAAGGCAGCTTGCCGTCGAAACTTTAGTATATACGAAATGTATGCTTATTGCTTCTGAGCCATGGGAGTGTGCAACTTTTCTTCTCTATAGGT
>NC_139995.1:55491682-55636597 GCF_964263955.1 Coregonus lavaretus
CATACATACTGCAGGGCTACATGTACCATTCTCCTCTCCTCTCATACATACTGCAGGGCTACATGTACCATTCTCCTCTCCTCTCATACATACTGCAGGGCTACATGTACCATTCTCCTCTCCTCTCATACATACTGCAGGGCTACATGTACCATTCTCCTCTCCTCTCATACATACTGCAGGGCTACATGTACCATTCTCCTCTCCTCTCATACATACTGCAGGGCTACATGTACCATTCTCCTCTCCTCTCATACATACTGCAGGGCTACATGTACCATTCTCCTCTCCTGTCATACATACTGCAGGGCTACATGTACCATTCTCCTCCCCTTTCTTTGCTCTGTCTCACCAGCATGAAACGATCAACCCTTAAGCATCATTCTTTGGGTTCATCATGAAGCCGTTTCTTTCCCCCTGACCTGCACATTTACATTTACATTTGAGTCATTGGAGTGTGCGGAGGAGCGGGGTGACGTGAGAGAACTTGGGAAGGTTGAACAACAGACGGGCTGCAGCGTTCTGGATAAGTTGTAGGGGTTTAATGGCACAGGCAGGGAGCCCAGCCAACAGCGAGTTGCAGTAATCCAGACGGGAGATGACAAGTGCCTGGATTAGGACCTGTGTCGCTTTCTGTTTAAGGTAGGGTCGTACACTGCGAATGTTATAGAGCATGAACCTGCAGGATCGGGTCACCACTTTGACGTTAGCGGAGAACGACAGGGTGTTGTCCAGGGTCACGCCAAGGTTCTTTGCACTCTGGGAGGAGGACACAATGGAGTTGTCAACCGTGATGGCGAGATCATGGAGCGGGCAGTCCTTCCCCGGGAGGAAGAGCAGCTCCGTCTTGCCGAGATTCAGCTTGAGGTGGTGATCCGACATCCACACTGATATGTCTGCCAGACATGCAGAGATGCGATTCGCCACCTGGTTATCAGAAGGGGAAAGGAGAAAATTAATTGTGTGTTGTCTGTGTAGCAATGATAGGAGAGACCATGTGAGGATATGACAGAGCCAAGTGACTTGGTGTATAGAGAGAATAGGAGAGGGCCTAGAACTGAGCCCTGGGGGACACCAGTGGTGAGAGCACGTGGTGCGGAGACAGATTCTCGCCACGCCACCTGGTAGCGACCTGTCAGGTAGGACGCAATCCAAGAGTGAGCAGCGCCGGAGATGCCCAACTCGGAGAGGGTGGAGAGGAGTATCTGATGGTTCACAGTATCAAAGGCAGCGGATAGGTCTAGAAGGATAAGAGCAGAGGAAAGAGAGTCTCAATTGAATGACCAGTCTTGAAACCTGACTGATTTGGATCAAGAAGGTCATTCTGAGAGAGATAGCAGGAGAGTTGGCTAGAGACGGCACGCTCAAGAGTTTTGGAGAGAAAAGAAAGAAGGGATATTGGTCTGTAGTTGTTGACATCGGAGGGATCGAGTGTAGGTTTTTTGAGGAGGGGTGCAACTCTCGCTCTCTTGAAGACGGAAGGGACATGGCCAGCGGTCAAGGATGAGTTGATGAGCGAGGTGAGGTAAGGGAGAAGGTCTCCGGAAATGGTCTGGAGAAGAGAGGAGGGGATAGGGTCAAGCGGGCAGGTTGTTGGGTGGCCGGCCATCACAAGTCGCAAGATTTCATCTGGAGAGAGAGGGGAGAAAGAAGTCAAAGCATAGGGTAGGGCAGTGTGAGCAGGACCAGCGGTGTCATTTGATTTAATAAATGTGGATCGGATGTCGTCAACTTTCTTTTCAAAATGGTTGACGAAGTCATCCACAGAGAGGGAGGAGGGAGGGGGAGGAGGAGGAGGATTCAGCAGGGAGGAGAAGGTGGCAAAGAGCTTCCTAGGGTTAGAGGCAGAGGCTTGAAATTTAGAGGGGTAGAAAGTGGCTTTGGCAGTGGAAACAGAGGAAGAGAATGTAGAGAGGAGGGAGTGAAAAGATGACAGGTCCGCAGGGAGTCTAGTTTTCCTCCATTTCCGCTCGGCTGCCCGGAGCCCTCTTCTGTGAGCTCGCAATGAATCGTCAAGCCACGGAGCAGGAGGGGAGGACCGAGCCGGCCGGGAGGATAGGGGACACAAGGAGGGTTGAGGAGGCAGAATCAGGAGATCGGGGGGAGAAGGATTTAGCAGAGGGAAGAGATGATAGGATGGAAGAGGAGAGAGTAGCGGGAGAGAGAGAGCGAAGGTTACGACGGCACATTACCATCTGAGTAGGTGCAGAGTGAGTAGTGTTGGAGGAGAGCGAGAGAGAAAAGGATACAAAGTAGTGGTCGGAGACTTGGAGGGGAGTTGCAGTGAGATTAGTAGAAGAACAGCATCTAGTAAAGATGAGGTCAAGCGTATTGCCTGCCTTGTCAGTATAGGGGGACGGTGAGAGGGTGAGGTCAAAAGAGGAAAGGAGTGGAAAGAAGGAGGCAGAGAGAAATGAGTCAAAGGCAGACGTAGGGAGGTTAAAGTCACCCAGAACTGTAAGGGGTGAGCCATCCTCAGGAAAGGAACTTATCAAGGCGTCAAGCTCATTGATGAACTCTCCAAGGGAACCTGGAGGGCGATAAATGACAAAAATGTTAAGCTTGAATGGGCTAGTGACTGTGACAGCATGGAATTCAAATGAGGAGATAGACAGATGGGTCAGAGGAAAAAGAGAGAATGTCCACTTGGGAGAGATGAGGATTCCTGTGCCACCGCCGCACTGACTAGATGCTCTCGGGGTATGCGAGAACACATGGTTAGACGAGGAAAGAAAATATAAAGTAACTCTGCAATAGGATAGATAATAAACATTTGCAGCAGCGAATGTTATGAGTCAAAAGAGTTTGTGCAAAAAGGGTCAATGCAGATAGTTCAGGTAGCTATTGATTAACTATTTAGCAGTCTTATAGCTTGGGGGTAGAAGCTGTTTAGGGTCCTGTTGTCATCTGTGGATCTGTTGGGGCGGTATGCGGTATCTGGGATGATGGTGTTGATGTGAGCCATTACCAGCCTTTCAAAGTATTTCATGGCTACAGATGTGCCACGAGGCAATAGTCATTTAGAAAGGTTACCTTGACATTCTTGGGCACAGGGTCTATGGTGGTCTGCTTGAAACATGCAGGTATTACAGATGGGGTCAGGGAGAGGTTGAAAATGTCAGTAAAGACACTTTGCAGCTGTTCAGCGCGTGCTCTGAGTACGCATCCTGGTAATCTGTCTGGCCCCGTGGCCTTGTGAATGTTAACTTGTTTAAAGGTCTTACTCACATCGGCTACGGAGAGCGAGATCACACAGTCGTCAGGAACAGCTGGTTTACTCATGCATGGTTCAGTGTTGCTTGCCTCGAAGCGAGCATAGAAGGAATTTAGCTTGTCTGGTAGGCTCGCGTCACTGGGCAGCTTGCAGCTGGGTTTCCCTTTGTAATCTGTGATAATTTGCAAGCCCTGCCACATCTGACAAGCTTCAGAGCCGACGTAGTATGATTCGATCTTAGTCCTGTATTGACATTTTGACTGTTTGATGGCTCATTGAAGGTCATAGCGGGATTTCTTATAAATGTCCGGATTAGTGTCCTGCTCCTTGAAAGAGGCAACCCTAGCATTTAGCTCAGTGCGGATGTTGCCTGTAATCCATGGCTTCTAGTTGGGATATGTACATACGTACGGTCACTGTCGGGACGATGTCATCAATGCACTTGACTGATGTGGTAAACTCCTCAATGTTATCGGATGAATCCTGGAACATATTCCAGTCTGTGGTAGCGAAACAGTCCTGTAGCTGAGCATTCGCTTCATCAGACCACTTCCGTATTGAGCGTGTCACTGGTACTTCCTGTTTGAGTTTTTGCTTGTAAGCAGGAATCATGAGGATAGAGTTATGGTCCGATTTGCCAAATAGAGGTTGAGGGAGAGCTTTGTATGTGTCTCTGTGTGGAGTAAAGGTAATCTACAGTTTCTTCGCCTCTAGTTGCACAGGTGACATGCTGGTAGAAATGAGGTAAGACAGATTTCAGTTTCCCTGCATTAAAATCACCCACCACTAGGAGCGCCGCCTCTGGATGAGCACTTTCTTGTATATTATCCATGTCCTTATTCAGACATGACTCTGAGAAATCTAGGATATTACAGTTCTTCAGGTCCCGTTGATAGGATAGTCTCGAACGGAGCTCATCCAGTTTGTTCTCCAGTGATTGTACGTTCACCAATAGAATGGAGGGTAGAGGCGATTTATTTACTCGTCAACGTTGTCTCATCAGGGAGCCCACTCGTTTGCCTCTCTTGCGCCGTCGCTTTCGAGTCCTTGGGATTAGGGCCTGGTCCGGAATGAGCAGTACATCCACAACTGCCGACTCGTTGAAGTAGAAATCTTCATCCAAATCGAAGTTAGTCGTCGCTGTTCTGATTTCCAGAAGCTGTGGCTTAAATATTTATGTACAAAAAAAGTTAAAATCTGCATAATTTCTTTTTTTTAAATAGCAGAATTGGTCAGGAGCCCGTAGAACGGCAGCTGTCCACTACAGCACCATCTTCAACCAGGAGGACCGCTTCATGTAACATGTTACATGTGTTCTGTTTCCTTCCTGTCTTGACTCAGAAACACCAGCCAGCTCCACAGTGATGACATCATGAATGTACCGCTTCATCCGTCCAAGTAACGGTTAACACGTGCACCTTCCTGTGTTGTCACAGATACACCAGCCAGCCTCACAGTGACGGCATCATGTTAGACCACGAGGACAGTTTCTGGTGTCAGGCCCTGGAAGACCTGGAGACCTGTGGACAGTCTGAGCTCCTCAGAGAGATAGAGGTATACTACAATAACTCACCTGGTCAATTAAAAGACAATCAACTGTCTCTGAACCTATAAAAACGGAGACATCTGCCACACACCTGACAAGGAAGGTAAGAGGCTTGAAGAAAAGGTCCTGCACACTTAGATCCATGTAAATTCCAAAGGGAAGTGTTTCCCTGTGAACCAAAAAGACCAAAGAGCAGAATTTGACAGTACAGGAAATTGCATCAGTACAGTGGCACACATAATGAACAGACAGGTGTCTATTTGTTATTCCACTGCTGCTGCTGGTGTCCTGTTGTGTTGGGCCTAGCATGGTCACAGCAACATACAGTGGGGAGAACAAGTATTTGATACACTGCCGATTTTGCAGGTTTTCCTACTTACAAAGCATGTAGAGGTCTGTAATTTTTATCATAGCTACACTTCAACTATGAGAGACTGAATCTAAAACAAAAATCCAGAAAATCACATTGTATGATTTTTAAGTAATTAATTTGCATTTTATTGCATGACATAAGTATTTGATCACCTACCAACCAGTAAGAATTCCGGCTCTCACAGACCTGTTAGTTTTTCTTTAAGAAGCCCTCCTGTTCTCCACTCATTACCTGTATTAACTGCACCTGTTTGAAGTCGTTACATGTATAAAAGACACCAGTCCACACACTCAATCAAACAGACTCCAACCTCTCCACAATGGCCAAGACCAGAGAGCTGTGTAAGGACATCAGGGATAAAATTGTAGACCTGCACAAGGCTGGGATGGGCTACAGGACAATAGGCAAGCAGCTTGGTGAGAAGGCAACAACTGTTGGCGCAATTATTAGAAAATGGAAGAAGTTCAAGATGACGGTCAATCACCCTCGGTCTGGGGCTCCATGCAAGATCTCACCTCGTGGGGCATCAATGATCATGAGGAAGGTGAGGGATCAGCCCAGAACTACACGGCAGGACCTGGTCAATGACCTGAAGAGAGCTGGGACCACAGTCTCAAAGAAAACCATTAGTAACACATTACGCCGTCATGGATTAAAATCCTGCAGCGCACGCAAGGTCCCCCTGCTCAAGCCAGCGCATTTCCAGGCTCATCTGAAGTTTGCCAATGACCATCTGGATGATCCAGAGGAGGAATGGGAGAAGGTCATGTGGTCTGATGAGACAAAAATAGAGCTTTTTGGTCTAAACTCCACTCGCCGTGTTTGGAGGAAGAAGAAGGATGAGTACAACCCCAAGAACACCATCCTAACCGTGAAGCATGGAGGTGGAAACATCATTCTTTGGGGATGCTTTTCTGCAAAGGGGACAGGACGACTGCACCGTATTGAGAGGAGGATGGATGGGGCCATGTATCGCGAGATCTTGGCCAACAACCTCCTTCCCTCATTAAGAGCATTGAAGATGGGTCGTGGCTTGGTCTTCCAGCATGACAACGACCCGAAACACACAGCCAGGGCAACTAAGGAGTGGCTCCGTAAGAAGCATCTCAAGGTCCTGGAGTGGCCTAGCCAGTCTCCAGACCTGAACCCAATAGAAAATCTTTGGAGGGAGCTGAAAGTCTGTATTGCCCAGTGACAGCCCCGAAACCTGAAGGATCTGGAGAAGGTCTGTATGGAGGAGTGGGCCAAAATCCCTGCTGCAGTGTGTGCAAACCTGGTCAAGACCTACAGGAAACGTATGATCTCTGTAATTGCAAACAAAGGTTTCTGTACCAAATATTAAGTTCTGCTTTTCTGATGTATCAAATACTTATGTCATGCAATAAAATGCAAATTAATTACTTAAAAATCATACAATGTGATTTTCTGGATTTTTGTTTTAGATTCCGTCTCTCACAGTTGAAGTGTACCTATGATAAAAATTACAGACCTCTACATGCTTTGTAAGTAGGAAAACCTGCAAAATCGGAAGTGTATCAAATACTTGTTCTCCCCACTGTAGACACATTCTTGGAAAGACTGCATACTAACATACATACAGGAACTATTTAAAAATATAGCCTGGATCTGTTTCCGTACATATATTAGGATGTCAATAAAAAGACAGATGGACATCGACAATGTTTAGTTTCTGCTCGCATTTTCAGACCCCAGCTGGAAACTGCTTTGGTCAGCAGTATAATGTTATTCCAGCATCTTCGTCTACAGTTCCCAGTATAATGTTATTCCAGCATCTTCGTCTACAGTTCCCAGTATAATGTTATTCCAGCATCTTCGTCTACAGTTCCCAGTATAATGTTATTCCAGCATCTTCGTCTACAGTTCCCAGTATAATGTTATTCCAGCATCTTCGTCTACAGTTCCCAGTATAATGTTATTCCAGCATGTTAGTCTACAGTTTCCAGTATAATGTTATTCCAGCATCTTCGTCTACAGTTCCCAGTATAATGTTATTCCAGCATGTTAGTCTACAGTTCCCAGTATAATGTTATTCCAGCATGTTAGTCTACAGTTCCCAGTATAATGTTGTTCCAGCATGTTAGTCTACAGTTCCCAGTATAATGTTATTCCAGCATGTTAGTCTACATTTCCCAGTATAATGTTATTCCAGCATGTTAGTCCTCAATTCCCAGTATAATGTTATTCCAGCATGTTAGTCTACAGTTCCCAATATAATGTTATTCCAGCATGTTAGTCTACAGTTCCCAGTATAATGTTATTCCAGCATGTTAGTCTACAGTTCCCACTATAATGTTATTCCAGCATGTTAGTCTACATTTCCCAGTATAATGTTATTCCAGCATGTTAGTCTACAGTTCCCAGTATAATGTTATTCCAGCATGTTAGTCTACAGTTCCCACTATAATGTTATTCCAGCATGTTAGTCTACAGTTCCCAGTATAATGTTATTCCAGCATGTTAGTCTACAGTTCCCACTATAATGTTATTCCAGCATGTTAGTCTACAGTTCCCAGTATAATGTTATTCCAGCATGTTAGTCTACAGTTCCCACTATAATGTTATTCCAGCATGTTAGTCTACAGTTCCCAGTATAATGTTATTCCAGCATATTAGTCTACAGTTCCCAGTATAATGTTATTCCAGCATATTAGTCTACAGTTCCCAGTGGTCGCATACACATGATATATTTAGAGACTGGGGTTGCGTCCCAAATGGCACCCTATTCACTATGTAGTGCACTACTTTTGACCAGAGACCTATGGACCCTGGTAGTGCACTAAATTGGCAATAGGGCGTAATTTTGGAAGCATCCTAAGGAACTTTGTGGAGTCCATTATAAATGTGCTGAAACCCCTCCAGTAGCTGCCTTGCCAGGTACTGGAGTCTGTCCTCTACCTCTATTCTACTCTACTCTACTCTACTCTGCTCTACTCTACTCTACTTTGCCATGCTCTACTCTATGCTACACTATACTATACTCTACTCTGTACTCTACTCTATGCTCTACTCTGCTCTGCTATGCTCTACTCTACTCTGCTCTACTCTGCTCTACTCTACTCTGCTCTACTCTGCTATGCTCTACTCTACTCTGTTCTCTTCTCTGTTATCTACTCTATGCTCTACTCTACTCTGTTCTCTTCTCTGTTATCTACTCTATGCTCTACTCTACTCTGTTCTCTACTCTGCTCTACTCTACTTTGCTATGCTCTACTCTACTCTGTACTCTACTATGCTCTACTCTACTCTGTACTGTACTCTATGCTCTACTCTCTCTGTTCCCTACTCTGTACTCTACTCTATACTATACTATGCTCTACTCTACTCTGTACTCTACTCTACTCTACTCTACTCTACTCTGCTATGCTTTACTCTACTTTACTCTACTTTACTCTTCTCTATTCTCTCTATAGGCATCCATCATGACGGGCAGTGCCATCAGTATTGGGGTGGATGGTAACAAGTCCCATGCCGTCCCCCACCCTGGGGATCCCGTCAGCCAGCCCCGCGTCAGCCCTCTACGGAGGAGCTCCCTCCTGCACCACGATGCCAAGACCCACCTGCACCAGGAGGTCCACCTCCACCAGGAGGCCCACCTGCCCCCGGAGGCCCAGCTCCTGCACCACGAGGCCAGGACACAGCTGCATCACGAGGCCAAGGCCAAGAACACACTTCGGGTGTCTGAGAAGACCTGGGAGTCCCGCAGGATCAAGGAGGAGATGCAGGAGATCCTGTCCCCGACCCCTCTCGAGCTACACAAGGTGACTAATGTACCCACCATGCAGGGCTCTCCAACCCTGTTCCTGGAGAACTGACATCCTGTAGGATTTCACTCCAATTCTTATAATTAGCTGGTTGATTATCTGAATCAACTGGTGTTGGAGCATAAACCTACCGGAGGGTTGCTCTCCAGGAACAGGGTTGGAGTTAAAACTTACAGGAGGGTAGCTCTCCAGGAACAGGGTTGGAGCGTAAACCTACAGGAGGGTAGCTCTCCAGGAACAGGGTTGGAGTTAAAACCTATAGGAGGGTAGCTCTCCAGGAACAGGGTTGGAGTTAAAACCTATAGAAGGGTAGCTCTCCAGGAACAGGGTTGGAGCGTAAACCTACAGGAGGGTGCTCTCCAGGAACAGGGTTGGAGCGTAAACCTACAGGAGGGTAGCTCTCCAGAAACAGGGTTGGAGCGTAAACCTACAGGAGGGTAGCTCTCCAGGAACAGGGTTGGAGTTAAAACCTATAGAACGGTAGCTCTCCAGGAACAGGGTTGGAGCGTAAACCTACAGGAGGGTAGCTCTCCAGGAACAGGGTTGGAGTGTAAACCTACAGGAGGGTAGCTCTCCAGGAACAGGGTTGGAGCGTAAACCTACAGGAGGGTAGCTCTCCAGGAACAGGGTTGGAGCGTAAACCTACAGGAGGGTAGCTCTCCAGGAACAGGGTTGGAGCGTAAACCTACAGGAGGGTAGCTCTCCAGGAACAGGGTTGGAGCGTAAACCTACAGGAGGGTAGCTCTCCAGGAACAGGGTTGGAGCGTAAACCTACAGGAGGGTAGCTCTCCAGGAACAGGGTTGGAGCGTAAACCTACAGGAGGGTAGCTCTCCAGGAACAGAGTTTAAGAGCCCTGCACCACTGGAACCTGACTCCACCATATGCTGTTGTTCCTTCCGGTTGAGGTCTAGACAGTGTACAGTAACAGACCACAGTAATCAATAATAGATCAATACATACATTATTGACTAACAACACTCTAATTTATTAATTGGCTTGTGCACCCTGCTCTTCACTGTCAGACCAACCTGCCTGCTTTAGTTCGTTTGCTCAATAGCACTGGTCTTGCCAATAGCGGCTCTTTTTCACATTTACATTTTAGTCATTTAGCAGACGCTCTTATCCAGAGCGACTTACAGTTAGTGAGTGCATACATTTTCATACTGGCCCCCGTGGGAAACGAACTCACAACCCTGGCGTTGCAAGCGCCATGCTCTACCAACTGAGCTACAGGGGACTCTTTCTGAGGAAGGTTTTACTTGCAATGTTCGTGATGCTGAATGCACTTATTGTACAGTACTGCAAGTCACAGAATAAGAGTGCCTGCTAAATGCAGACTTCACTGCCCTCAGAGGTAAAGGTTAAACCATAGCCACCACCCTACTCTGTCATTGGCTTTAGTTAGCATTTTAAGTGCATGTTCAACCATCCCAAGGCCCCGTTATGTCACTAAGCTGTGCAGCCATGTGTGAAGCTACAGGATATATGAGCAGTACTAACATTGTTAAAGGAGTTATGTGTTCAGCCAAGTTCAGCTATGTCCAGCTATGTTCAGCTATGTCCAGCTATGTCTAGCTATGTCCAGCTATGTCCAGCTATGTTCAGCTATGTCCAGCTATGTTCAGCTATGTCCAGCGGTGTCTAGCTATGTCCAGCTATGTTCAGCTATGTTCAGCTATATCCAGCTATGTCCAGCTATGTTCAGCTATGTCCAGCTATGTCCAGTTATGTCCAGCTATGTCCAGCTATGTTCAGCTATGTTCAGCTATATCCAGATATGTCCAGCTATGTCCAGCTATGTCTAGCTATGTCCAGCTATGTTCAGCTATGTCCAGCTATGTCCAGCTATGTTCAGCTATGTTCAGCTATGTCCAGCTATGTTCAGCTATGTCCAGCTATGTTCAGCTATGTCTAGCTATGTCTAGCTATATCCAGATATGTCCAGCTATATCCAGCTATGTTCAGCTATGTCCAGCTATGTTCAGCTATGTCTAGCTATGTCTAGCTATATCCAGATATGTCCAGCTATGTCCAGCTATGTTCAGCTATGTCCAGCTTGTTCAGCTATGTCCAGCTATGTTAAGCTATGTCTAGCTATGTCCAGCTATGTTCAGCTATGTCTAGCTATGTTCAGCTATGTCCAGCTATGTCCAGCTATGTCTAGCTATGTTCAGCTATGTCCAGCTATGTTCAGCTATGTCCAGCTATGTCCAGCTATGATCAGCTATGTCCAGCTATGTCCAGCTATGTTCAGCTATGTCCAGCTATGTCCAGCTATGATCAGCTATGTCCAGCTATGTTCAGCTATGTTCAGCAATGTCCATCTATGCGTGTGTTGAAGCTACTCTTATCCCTTATTGGGTTGTATTCCCTTATCGGGTTGTATTCCCCAGGTGACGGTGATGAAGGATCCGGAGAGCGATGACTTTGGCTTCAGCGTATCGGACGGGTTCCTAGAGAAAGGCGTTTATGTCAACATGATCCGTCCCGAGGGCCCGGCGGACCGCGCAGGCCTGAAACCATATGACAGGATCCTACAGGTGCCTACTGCGTCTGTAACTATCCACCAGCCTGTACTTACCCACCAGCCTGTACCAATCCACCAGCCTGTACCGATCCACCAGCCTGTACCGATCCACCAGCCTGTACCGATCCACCAGCCTGTACCTATCCACCAGCCTGTACCGATCCACCAGCCTGTACCTATCCACCAGCCTGTACCGATCCACCAGCCTGTACCTATCCACCAGCATGTACCTATCCACCAGCCTGTACCTACCCACCAGCCTGTACCTACCCACCAGCCTGTAGATAGATAGATAGATAGATAGATAGATAGATAGATAGATAGATAGATAGATAGATAGATAGATAGATAGATAGATAGATAGATAGATAGATAGATAGATAGATAGATAGATAGATAGATAGATAGATAGATAGATAGATAGATAGAAGCTAAATGGCATATATTATATTACTAGCATGGCACTAGCAGTGTTAGTATCTATTGATAATGTTTCTGTGTTAGTTCACTGGGATTTTCTTTAGCTAGCCTAGCGGGTAGCACCCACCCACCCACCCACTCACCCACTCTCTCTCTCTCTCTCTCTCTCTCTCTCTCTCTCTCTCTCTCTCTCTCGCTCTCTCTTTCTCTCTATCTCTCTCTCTCTCTCTCTCTCTTTCTCTCTCTCTCTCTCTCTCTCTCTCTCTCTCTCTCTCTCTCTCTCCCTCTCTCTCTTTCTCTCTCCCTCTTCCCCCCTCTCTCTCTCTCTCTCTCTCTCCCTCCCTCTCCCCCCTCCTCTCTCTCTCCCCCCTCCCTCCCTCTCTCCCCCCTCCCTCCCTCCCTCTCTCCCCTGCATGCTGTGCACAATCTGGCTCTCATTACAGACCGCTGTCAAGTTAATAAATGATCAGCGCATTAACAATTATGCTTCGGCCAGAGAAAACATGGAGGGGCAGGTTGGGTTGTGACCACTGGGAGATGGCAATAGCAACCCCACTGTTGGGAATATCTTCTCATATAGTAGAGTTATTATAATATCTACCCTTTAATACCCATGAGACAGAAGAAAATAAAAATAAAATAGAAATACATTTTTAGACCAGAATAGAACAATGGGTATGGTTCTGATTAAGCCAAAGCCACAGTTTAATAAAGTCCACTTATTGAAGGTAAATAAAGAAACCCAGAACTACTTATTATAAAAACGAACATTCAACGTGTACAGACTCGGCCAAGATAAAAAGTAAACTATGCACACCCAGCAGGATATGCCAGTGCTCCTAGCTTCCAGATCCCAGTTCCCTAGCTGTCTTCCAAGCCAAACAATACCTGATTCTCACTATACGGCCAACCCAAACCGTACTGTGCTTGCTCTGATATTTTCCTTTTACATTGTCCTTCCAGCCTGGTTCCAGCAACTAGGGTGGATGTGTAACCAGGCCTGCCCAGTACAGCTCAGCTTGGCTCAGTTTGGTTCGGTTTGGCCATGTATGTGTGAACCACAATCAACAGTGCACACTGATGTGGTTAAAGCGGCATTAGCAGAGTTGTTGGAATGTTGCTATTGACTGCAGTGTTTGTGGCGTTTATTCCTAGAAATCAGTCCTTGGTTGCAGTGTTTTATGGTTTAGAATCTGATCTGTCTGTGAGAAATCTACAGTAACAGAAGAAGTGTGTACAGCATCTATGTTGTGCATGAAATTGGACAACTTCTTAATATGGATGCCGTATGTATTGTCTATTCGACACCCTCCACTTAGTATCCCTGTTCTAGTGAGGATTATGTAACACATTAATAAACAACTGCTTCAAAATGCACACAGGGCTGAATCCTAACTCGTACAAATCCTCCTACTGAAATCATTGATTGATTGACGCAAAAGTCAGAGTTGCACGTGCCATCCACATTGTGACAAATTCCATACTGTCCAAACTCCAAAGTGAATAATTCTACCCACATTGTCAAACAATGAATGAATCTGCATGTCTTCCCCTTAGTGGGGACATGCATGTGAATGTGTCATTGTAAATGTCAACAGTTCTGTAAGTCACTTTGATTGCTAAAAGTCTGCAAAATTGGTGAACCACATGCGTACCAGGGACTTTGACTTTTGACTGAATTTCTAGTCTTGACTCCCAAGTTTCATAATTCAATACTTGCCATACCAGCCAATGTTTTTAGGAAATTGTGCTGAAATCAACTATGTACTGAATATGAGTCTAATGAATTACTGAATATGAGTCTAATGAATTACTGAATATGAGTCTAATGAAGTACTGAATATGAGGCTAATGAATTACTGAATATGAGGCTAATGAATTACTGAATATGAGGCTAATGAATTACTGAATATGAGGCTAATGAATTACTGAATATGAGTCTAATGAATTACTGAATATGAGTCTAATGAATTACTGAATATGAGGCTAATGAATTACTGAATATGAGTCTAATGAATTACTGAATATGAGGCTAATGAATTACTGAATATGAGTCTAATGAATGACTGAATATGAGTCTAATGAATTACTGAATATGAGGCTAATGAATTACTGAATATGAGTCTAATGAATGACTGAATATGAGGCTAATGAATGACTGAATATGAGGCTAATGAATTACTGAATATGAGGCTAATGAATGACTGAATATGAGGCTAATGAATGACTGAATATGAGGCTAATGAATGACTGAATATGAGGCTAATGAATGACTGAATATGAGTCTAATGAATTACTGAATATGAGGCTAATGAATGACTGAATATGAGGCTAATGAATTACTGAATATGAGGCTAATGAATTACTGAATATGAGTCTAATGAATTACTGAATATGAGTCTAATGAATGACTGAATATGAGGCTAATGAATGACTGAATATGAGGCTAATGAATGACTGAATATGAGGCTAATGAATGACTGAATATGAGGCTAATGAATGACTGAATATGAGTCTAATGAATGACTGAATATGAGTCTAATGAATGTCCATTTCCCCTGGTGCTGTAGGTGAACCACGTGCGTACCAGGGACTTCGACTGCTGCCTGGCTGTGCCCCTGATCACCGAGGCTGGGGACAAGCTGGAGCTGGTGATCAGCAGGAACCCTCTGGCCCAGAAACTGCACCATGAACAGGACTGTCTGGACCAGGACCAAGGCCTTCTCATCTCTGCGCTGCAGTCCAACAGTAGGGAACACCACCACTATACCACCACCACAACCCGAGCCATGGACCTGTGATTACAGTCACATACTGCAGTCACACCAAGCCACAGACCACTACCATGGAACTGTATCTGACTTTACAAACACACACAAAACCATGTGTCTACAGACACACCTGTGACTTTACAACCTACATACACACCAGTGACCTGTGACTTTACAACCTACAGACACACCAATGACCTGTGACTTTACAACCTACATACACACCAATGACCTGTGACTTTACAACCTACAGACACACAGTCAAAGACAAGCACCATGGACCTATACAGAGATAGATACACAGTACAGACATGCAGAGCCACAGACCAGAACTTTGAACCTGTGATTACAGATACATCATGCCACAGACCTGTAACCACAGACCTGCAACTAGAGACACACAGAGACAGAACCACAGACCAGCACCATGGACCTGTCTGTGACTCTACAGACACAGACCATGGACCTGTAATTACAAACACACCGAACCACAGACCAGCACCATGGACCTGTAATTACAAACACACCGAACCACAGACCAGCACCATGGACCTGTCTGTGACTCTACAGACACAGACCATGGACCTGTAATTACAAACACACCGAACCACAGACCAGCACCATGGACCTGTAATTACAAACACACCGAACCACAGACCAGCACCATGGACCTGTAATTACAAACACACCGAACCACAGACCAGCACCATGGACCTGTAATTACAAACACACCGAACCACAGACCAGCACCATGGACCTGTAATTACAAACACACCGAACCACAGACCAGCACCATGGACCCGTGACACTACTATACAGATACAAATTAAAGGTGCACATACAAAGTTGACGTGTTTACTACCTACATCCCTGGACCTGTGACCAGGTGCTCAGAGCAACTGACACGGAGTCACAGACAGAAACCCGTGGTGGCTGGACTTGTACTAACAGCTACAAAATACAATCCTTACAGACTCACAGAACTCTGTGTCTTCAGCCCTACCAACCATGGTAAAAAATAAATAAATTGAAGACGTTTTTACAGATTCCTTTTTACCCCAAGTCTCGTGTTTCCTGTGTTGTCATTATGTCAACCCCTTATATAAAAAATGAAGAAACAGTTGACCTATGACCTATTCTGAAACTGCTTTTGTTTGTTTGAGTCTTCAAAAGCAGAAGCCATTTGGGCATGGAAAAGCACACGCATATGAACACACACACACACACTGTGGACAAAGGGTGAAGGAGGACAATGCAGAAGCCTGCTGCTATTGGGGGGCTGATGGGGTTAATGAAACAAAGGTGATGTTTGGTCCTTCAGCAAATACTTTTATATGGACATATTGTGGTCAGTCAGTGGTTGGATGAGTATTTTTTACAGTGCAATCATTTTTTATTTGTGTGTACTGATTGATGCGCTTTCATATTTCAACATTTTGGCCAAACGGATTTACAGATGCCCTCAAGCAACAATCTGAGACATAATAGTACTTCAAGGAGTAAAACCACTTCCATTTTAAGGAGTAAAACCACTTCCAGGTTATCTTTGTTTATCCTTCTGATGTTTTCTTTGCTTTGTCCCCCTTTCTGTCCACTCCCTCTGATCCTCTGTCCCTCTGTCCTGGCGCCATGTAGCATCTACCCCATTTGCCAAATTGGAATTGGAGGGCACATAACACCGTCTCTGTCCACTCTGAACTAAACTGAAGCCAAGCTGCCACTCCCCCACCTCTACCGGCAAATGTTTCCCATGCAGGAAAATGTCTGGGACTATTTTAGACTCACAGATAAACATTATATAATAATATAACAGCACCACTTCCTCATCCAGCCCAGTGTCCAGCTCCCAGCCTTTTTAGCCTTGCTGTTAAATGAGGTTAAAGCACAGAGGACACTGAGGCCTGGTTTCAGTTGACCCCCACTTCAACCTGAAATACCACAGAGGACACTGAGGCCTGGTTTCAGTTGACCCCCACTTCAACCTGAAATACCACAGAGGACACTGAGGCCTGCTTTCAGTTGACCCCCACGTCAACCTGAAATACCACAGAGGACACTGAGGCCTGGTTTCAGTTGATCCCCACGTCAACCTGAAGTACCACAGAGGACACTGAGGCCTGGTTTCAGTTGACCCCCACTTCAACCTGAAGTAACAACCTCTCTGTTAATAGATTTGGGGCTCTATTCAATCTGTATCCATGAAGCGTTACAGATTCTGTGATAGTAATTTAAAGGTAATTTCTGATTGAGCCGACATATGCAGCATTTACCGTGAATGATATCTCCGCTACTGTGGGAACATTACCATTCTGTAACGCTGAATTTCCGCGATACAGATTGAATAGAGCTCTTGGTATTAATGAACTATGTGCCATTGTACCAATGTACTAACGGCAGCAAAGTCTCTGTAGTTTTCATTAGGACACACAACAGAAAACATTTCAAAATGTTTTCTTCTGTTTGGTGCCTAATGACCACGACCATGAGGTAACAACATCTCTGCATAGTAGAGCTATTATTAACCCATGTGCCAATAATCAATGACTGCTATGAATATTGGTTATGAAACTGGGCTGGTACAGGGTTGGTCGGTGTATCATCCGTCCCTCTCTGGGCGGTACAAGAATGAGAGGAATCCTTCTGCTTGATTTGATATTAAGGTTGAATGACAGTGAACACTCATTAATCACAAACAAGGGAGAAGAGATCAGAGCTCTCTCTGTATAAAAAACATTTAATGGTAGAAAGAAACAGAGAATTGAAGGCTTTTTAAATGAATTACAGTACAGTGCCGTCATCATATACTGTAGAAAAGTAATGCATGCATGGTCTTACGCACTCTCGATTGCAATGATATTAACCATTCTCAAATCTTCACATTGATCTGGTACTTTCCCTCTTCTTAAGAGCAGACGCTCTTCTCCAGAGCGACTTACATTATTATTTTTTTATCCAGTCTCCAAAACATTCTGCAGCCCTAGAAGAGTTCTTGTCAGTAGTGCATCAAATCAACAGCAAACTAGATTAGATATACTTTCATACAAACTTTAAATGAGATGTTTAGTCAACCCCTAGGTAGAAATAAAGGACTGAGGACGAGGTCTGTGGGTTTCTTGGCTGACAATGACGCATGCTTTGAGTTTTACTGGAACTCGGCAACGTCCTTTCTCTCACTGGTAACATTCTAACCTGGTCCCAGCTCTGTTTGTGCTGTCTTTCGAAACCCTGTGGTCGTCACGCCAAACAATGACCATAGGAGTTCGAGCAAGAAAGCACAAATAGATCCTGGAACAAGTTAGATACATTCCTCTCTGTGTATCGTTAATTTTTTAGGTTCTCAACAACCAGTTTCAGTACACTGCTTAAAATGTGGCCAAGAAAGATAAAATAACATGCACCTCCTAGCATGTCTAGCTAGCAATGTCAGTTACCAATGCCAGTTACCAATGCCAGTTACCAATGCCAGTTACCAATGCCAGTAACCAATGCCAGTAACCAATGCCAGTTACCAATGCCAGTAACCAATGCCAGTTACCAATGTCAGTTACCAATGTCAGTTACCAATGCCAGTTACCAATGCCAGTAACCAATGCCAGTTACCAATGCCAGTTACCAATGCCAGTTACCAATGTCAGTTACCAATGCCAGTTACCAATGTCAGTTACCAATGTCAGTTACCAATGCCAGTTACCAATGCCAGTAACCAATGCCAGTTACCAATGTCAGTTACCAATGTCAGTTACCAATGCCAGTTACCAATGTCAGTTACCAATGTCAGTTACCAATGCCAGTTACCAATGCCAGTAACCAATGCCAATTACTAAAGCCAGGCAAGCATAAAGATGTTTGGAGAAATTAGAAAAGCCGCAACTTAGTGTCTTTCCAGGCAAACGTAAAGATGTGTTATCTTTCTACGTCATCAGAGTTTATTATGAATCAGTGAGTAGTCGACAAGCAAACAAGCATGGACATCTCTTACGATTTCTCATAAATAACATGTTTGCAAGTGGAAACACGTCTGCCTCCATTAGCTTGTTATTGAGAAAGAGTATATTTAGGAGTATTATTAGCCCTTTTCTCTCATGTGGTCAAGAAAATTCCTGCCTTCTCTTAAAATCTATTTTTGAAGCTATTTTCTTGGTCCCAGAGCAGCAACCCCTATTCTTGCCAAAACACTTTTTACTCGTAATTATCTGTGGATTACTCCAAATGTTGTCCCTGCCCCAGGATACGTCCCAAATGTTACCCTTCCCTTTATAGTGCACTACTGTTGAACAGGGCCCATAGGGTGCCATTTGAGACACATCTCCAGAGTCCTGTTTATACCCTGTGTTGGAAAGTACCAGTTGGGTCTATAAAGTAGAAAGCCCTCATTGTTCCACAAGATTTTGGAGAATTCTCATAAGAACAATCACCGTCTCTGTTCAGGCTTGTATTATTGCCCACGGAACTGGCCTGGCCCTTGGCCACAGAACTCTAGACACTGTTTCTTTCTCTCTTTTATCTCTCTCTCGTCCTCTTTCTTCTCTCTCTCTCCTGTCTCATACGTTCTCATTCTCTCTCTCTCTCTCTCTCTCTCTCTCTCTCTCTCTCTCTCTCTCTCTCTCTCTCTCTCTCTCTCTCTCTCTCTCTCCTGTCTCATATGTTCTCATACTCTCTCTCTCTCTCTCTCTCTCTCCTGTTTCATATGTCCTCATACTCTCTCTCTCTCTCTCTCTCTCTCTCTCTCCTGTCTCATATGTTCTCATACTCTCTCTCTCTCTCTCTCTCTCTCTCTCTCTCTCTCTCTCTCTCTCTCTCTCTCTGTCTTTCTTTTTTCTCTCTCTCAATTCAATTTCAATTTCAATTCAAATTAAGGGGCTTTATTGGGCATGGGAAACATATGTTTACATTGCCAAAGCAATGAAATAGATAATAAACAAAAGTGAAATAAACAATAAAAAAAGAGCAGTAAACATTACACTCACACAAATGTCATAGGTTATTTCTCTCTCTCTCTCTCACTCTCTCTCTCTATCTCTCTCTCTCTCTCTCTCTCTCTCTCTCTCTCTCTCTCTCTCCCTCTCCCCTCTCTCTCTTTCTGTCTTTCTTTCTTTCTCTCTCTCTCTCCCTCTCTGTAACTTTTTATGTAACTCCACCAAACGGCTCCAAAATCTGTCCCTGGTAATGGAAGGCCAATGTTAATCATGCGTTTTGCTTGAGGTGGTCGGATGAGCTGAGATGACCAGAACCTAAACCCAGAAATCCACAGGGCAGTTTCATCATTCTGGGCCTGTATTCATAAAGCAAGAAGACCATTTTGAAAACAGGTCCTGTTCTTCTTGAAGGGGAAATTCTCAATTCATTTCAATCACATAGCAAGAGTGTTACATGTACTGTAAGTATCTTCATGTACGAATTATATTGAAGTGTTTTTCTACGCAATATGAAGTGGCAAAAAATGGTGTCTTAAGGTTAGAGTTTAACAAGCTTTTGAGGCATTTTACATGTGATCATCCTTATGCATTTCAAAGGTCAAAGGTCAAATTGATGTATGCATTGATAGTGTGTATTTGAAGAGTTTATTTCCAAAACGCTATATCCACCAATTTTTCACATTTGTCTTTTTCATCAGAAATGATTGCTTGTGGGTACCTTCATGTGTGTGTAAAATATTACTGTTCTCAGATTTTTTATTAATAGATTTTAGATGTGTATGATTTATTTTCTTTTTTTTATTGCCAAACACTATATATCCATTGTTTAGCTGGAATGGAATGTTCGTATGCTATGTATTTGACTGTGATATGTGGTTGTCTCACCTAGCGATCTTAAGATAAATGCACTTACTGTAAGTCGCTCTGGATAAGAGATTCTGCCAAATGACTAAAATGTCAAATGTAAATGTTTTACATACAGATCTCATATTACTGTATTGAATTATTTGTTTAAAAATATATATATATTGATGTCACAAATGTATCATTGTACATTTCTTCATTAGAAATGTCGTTATTTGTTACATTTGACTTTGTGAAACCGGATATATAGCATCTTGCAAAAAAACATGATTATGTCTCTCTGAAAATGAAGCCATCAAGTGATAAATTTCATGTCTGTCATTGAACACCCCCATGCCATGATTAGATAGTGAAAAACACACCAATCTCTTTCATTATTTCTTTGAACAATAAACGCAAATTTACCAACGTTTCTGAAAATTGATATTTAGCGTTTTGGAATGAAACTCTTCATTTTTTAATGTGTAATATTAAAGTTCTCTTCTCTGTATAGTATTTTTATATTATATTTTCTCCCTCGAAGCACAATAAAGAAAAGAGACATATGGTTATTGAGATTTTTTATGAAAAAAGACTGTACTGCTACACCTTGAAGAGGAACATATTAAAAAATAAACAAGGACATGTTTTTGCTACATGTTTGTGTCATAGGTGATTCATGTAGTTCTTTAAATATGTTTATTGCAACCAAAAGAGGAAGCTCCAGATTTATAGACATTAAATATTGTTGATAGGGTATTTACATGATCCCAAACATAAACACGCACACACACACACACACACACACACACACACACACACACACACACACACACACACACACACACACACACACACACACACACACACACACACACACACACACACACACACACACACACACACACACACATACACACACACACACACACACACACTGCTGTTGTACTAGTATGTTTAAGTGGGGGAGGAAGGACGTTTCATTATTCGTTCATCCTTCTTTTCTTAACTGTTTGAAACCTGTAGTCCAGAGGGAAACTAGGCCTCTGGGCCTTCCTTTACATAATGGTTAGAGTACAGTATGTACACACACACACACACACACACACACACACATAAACACGCTCTTCAAATTGATTTAGGGCATCATGATCTAAATAATGTTGATAACGGCTTGATAGCGTTTGTTTGTGGCGTGGCGCGCCGTGGGGCTTAGGCCACGGAGTGTGAGGTTTTTTTCAGCAGCTGCTGAAGAACAAAGCTATTTATAAGATTAAAGGTTAGAGCAACAGGACTGTTTTTCCACCACTGTTTCTCTCTGCCTGTCCTAGACTGCTGGCCAGCCTACGTGGTGCAAACTGCAGGGTCCTAGTCCTTAGTCCAAAAGGTAGCAAAACGTAGCAAAACGCTTTTCAACACTCAAAATGTTTCTTATTGGACAAGTAAAGGTAGTCCAGCCTTGTTTCAGTCTGTTTTCTAACATTTGGTGCCTAATGAAAAACCCAGCTCTCTGCCTGGCATGCTAGCTGGTCTTAAACGGTGCACACAGCAGAAGCAGGTATAGACAGAGCAGAGTAGATCAGAGGAACCCAGAATTAAACTGTCACACACTTTTTCACCCAGTCATAGGAAAGCAACGAGCCAACCCAGTCACATGAGCTAGAGAGCAACATTTCTAGGGAGGTAGCGAGAGAGCGCGAGAGAGAGCGCGAGAGAGAGAGAGAGAGAGAGAGAGAGAGAGAGAGAGAGAGAGAGAGAGAGAGAGAGAGAGAGAGAGAGAGAGAGAGAGAGAGAGAGAGAGAGAGAGAGAGAGAGATAGCAAGAGAGAGAGAGAGAGAGAAATATCAAGAGAGAGAGAGAGAGAGAGAGAGAGAGAGAGAGAGAGAGCAAGAGAGAGAGGGAGAGAGAGAGAGAGAGAGAGAGAGAGAGAGAGCAAGAGAGAGAAAGAGAGAGAAAGATCAAGAGAAAGATCAAGAGAGAGAGAGAGAGCGAGAGAGAGAGAGAGAGAGAGAGAGAGAGTTATAACTTCCTGCACATCTGAGTTGTATAAAGATAAGAATAAGAGGAACACAAGAGAAAATAGGTTTCGTTTTTGTTATTACAGATCATAAATACCAAATATTTCCAAGAAGATATTCTCTGCCATAATAAAGCTATTTCTGGAGAATTCTGTCAGACACAGAATGGAAAACTAAACTAAACTTGCGGTTATTTTAAGGATGGACTGTCTTCCCCAGGGCTAACAAAGCCAGGGATCAGTGCTTGTGTTCACAGAGTAGGAGTGTTGATATAGGATTCAGTTTCGCCTTCTAGGTTATAATAAATAAGATTATGGACAGAGGGGACCTGCTCAGAGAATCATTGTGAATAGGAGCCCAGATCAGTACATGTTTTATCATGAGGCTTCGTCTGCCCATATTGCTGTTTTCACTGAGCTCCTGCTGCCTCTCTGCCCCCTGACCTCTGTCCTGATCTCTGTCCGAAGCAACTATAACGCTACATCTGAAGACGTAGAGCCACAGGGACTGTTTCCTGGTGGAAGGGACGTAAGGGTGTACTTGGAAGTTGTTGTTGTTGTTGTTTGTCCCTTATTGTATTATTGATTTAGCGACAGCAACAAAAATGGGAGCCATGCCCCTCTGTTGTCATGCACTTTGCTTTTACTATTGTCATGTTTATATTTGCCATGTTATGTGTTACTGTGTAACTGTCCTTGGATATCTGGAAAGGTGCAAATAAAATGTATTATTGTTATTATTGTTATTATTACTATACATATCCACTGGCAGCCAAAATAAACTGTTTTCATCGATCCCCCATCCCACATAGTCTGCTAAAGAAATATAACCTGTATTTTACATACTGAGCAAGAGCCAAGAAAAACAAAGGGCTATTATGCCAAATGGAATCTCATATGAGTGTTTGAGACTTGGGTTTTTATGTGTTTTTTTATTTTTTATTTTATGTTTTTAATGCTGGTAGTTCATGGTGTAAAGAAGTGAGTTTGATCAACTTTTGTCTCCGTGTGTTAAGACATTGTGTCATTGTGTAAGACACACTGCAAGATCACCAGGCTTCTCCTACATCAAAGACTATTATAAACCGGTTAGTTTGGGTCCTGGATGCTGATTGGCTGAAACAGAATTCAAGCCATTTGTATAGTGCATTCGGAAAGTATTCAGACCCCTTGACTTTTTCCACATTTAGTTACGTTACAGCCTTATTCTAAAATTGATGAAATTGTTTTTTTCCGTCACCAATCTACACACAATACCCCATAATGACCAACAAATAATAATACATTAAAAACAATTAAATATAACATTTACATAAGTATTCAGACCGTTGTACTTTGTTGAAGCACCATTGGCAGCGATTACAGCCTCAAGTCTTCTTGGGTATGGCGCTACAAGCTTGGCACACCACGGTAAGGTCTACACCTGTTGTATTCGGCGCAGGTGACACATTATTTTTGATTTGATTTGTATTTGGGGAGTTTTTCCCATTCTTCTCTGCAGATCCTCTCAAGCTCTGTCAGGTTGGATGGGGAGCGTCGCTGCACAGCTATTTTCAGGTCTCTCCAGAGATGTTAGATCGGGTTCAAGTCCGGGCTCTGGCTGGGCCACTCAAGGACATTCAGAGACTTGTCCCGAAGCCACTCCTGCATTGTCTTGGCTGTGTGCTTAGGGTCGTGGTCCTGTTGGAAGGTGAACCTTCGCCCCAGTCTGAGGTCCTGAGCGCTCTGGAGCGGGTTTTCATCAAGGACCTCTCTGTACTTTTCTCCGTTCATCTTTCCCTCGATCCTGACTAGTCTCCCAGTCCCTGCCGCTGAAAAACATCCCCACAGCATGATGCTGCCAACACCATGCTTCACCGTAGGGATGGTGCCAGGTTTCCTCCAGACGTGACGCTTGGCATTCAGGCCAAAGAGTTCAATCTTGGTTTCATCAGACCAGAGAATGTTGTTTCTCATGGTCTGAGAGTCCTTTAGGTGCCTTTTGGCAAACTCCAAGCGGGCTGTCATGTGCCTTTTACTGAGGAGTGGCTTCCGTCTGACCACTCTACCATAAAGGCCTGATTGGTGGAGTGCTGCAGAGATGGTTGTCCTTCTGGAAGATTCTCCCATCTCCACAGAGGAACTCTGGAGCTCTGTCAGAATGACCATCGGGTTCTTGGTTACCTCCCTGACCAAGGCCCTTCTCCCCCGATTGCTCAGTTTGGCCGGGCAGCCAGCTCTAGGAAGAGTCTTGTTGGTTCCAAACTTCTTCCATTTAAGAATGATGGAGGCCACTGTGTTCTTGGGGACCTTCAATGCTGCAGAAATGTGTTGGTACCCTTCCCCAGATCTGTGCCTCGACACAATCCTGTCTCGGAGCTCCTTCGACCTCATGGCTTGGTTTTTGCTCTGACATGAACTGTCAACTGTGGGACATAATATAGACAGGTGTGTGCCTTTCCAAATAATGTGCAATCAATTGAATTTACCACAGGTGGACTCCAATCAAGTTGTAGAAACATCTCAAGGATGATCAATGGAAATAAGATGAACCTGAGCTCAATTTCGAGTCTCATAGCAAAGGGTCTGAATACTATTTTTATTTTATTTTTTAAATTTATTTATTTATTTTTCTTTCTTTTTTTCTTTCTTGGGGGGGATGGATCAGCTTAATATTGCAGATAGATTGTATCTTCTATCAATGTAATTGTCTGCATCACTTCCAATCCCCCATGTTTTTTTATATATATACTCCCCTTTATTACTTTTCAACCCCGCCATCCTTTCCCTACTTGGAGTAAATTAGTGAACAACAATGCCCAGGCCTCTACTTCCGATCTATACTTACTATCTACACCTTATGGACAGAGTTAATTTTACAATAATTCTATTATATATATATACTTTTTTTTTTTTTTGCTCCTGAACTTCTTCTACACTCAACCTCTCCGATCATTTTCATGATGTCCATCCGGTTTGCTTCTATATGCCATATCTTTCTAACTGTGCTCTTTCCCAAAAGCTCCCAACATACAACCTATATACTTATTATGGACACAGTATGCTTACATTATTAGATATCTTTGTTATTATTTGTTGTTATTTGTTATTAGTCCCATCCTTCAACTCTATTCAATACCTCCCATCTATCTCTTAACACCATCCATATAGGATTTCTATTTGCCATATATATTTCAACCGTACTGTGATGTTTTACAAGAGTTCTGAACCTTTCTATTCTCATTGCTTCTACAGATTGTGAATAAAAAATAAACATTTTTGCTAAAAGTATTATTATATTATTGATTGATTGACTATGACTTTTCAGATCACCCAGTAATGCTATCTGCAAGGTTAGCTCCAGGTAAATATTGCAATCCTTTAGCCATTCCTGGACCTGTGTCCAAAAACAAGCTACAAATGGACAGAACCAAAACAAATGATCTAATGATTATGTCTCTTCACAGCAAAATCTGCAGAGCTGGGAAGATTGTATCCCCCATATAAATAACATTCTATTGGTAGCAAGAATTTTATATAATAATTTAAATTGAAAGATTCTAATTTTTTAATCCGGTGTCGTTTTGCGTGTCAGTTCATAAACACTATGTCATGGGATCGGTACGTCAAAGATCTCTTCCCAACTATTTTGCAATCTATATGGGACAGCTGTCAATCCTTTGGTCCTTAAGTGAAACTGATATACTTTTTTATTTATCACAGTTTTCCTTAACCAATTATGTTCTTTAATGCAAGGCCGACAGACAAGTTCCTTACTTTCTCCCCCTTTCACTTTCCTCTTCCACTTTTGCGGTAAGGCTGCAATTATTTGGTTGTAATTTTGGGTAGAGCAGACATTTCCATATGTTTTTGTTAGCTGCATGTGCGACATAACTCCACCAGTCCTACCGATGATATCATTTACGAAGATTATACCTTTTTTAAACATTCTGTCAAAAAATAAAGGTTTTTTGTCAATTAGTATATTTGAATTTAACCACAATATTTGTTGCATTATTTGTTCTGTCGTTTCTGGAGGATTAAATTGAAATTGCAACCAACTTTCTATGGCTTGTTTTAGAAATAGTGATATTTGGGAGATTATTTCCTTTTCAAATAACTGCAAATGAGTTGTTGTAATCTGAATAAAGGGAAAAAGGCCTTTCTTGAACATTGGGTGAGACAATCTTACTAATTTGCTTGAGAACCAGTTCGGGTTTAAGTATAACTTTTGTATGACTGAAGCTTTTAGTGATAGGTCTAATGTTTTAATATTTAATAATTTCTGTCCTCCGAATTCATATTCATTATATAAATATGCCCTTTTAATTTTGTCTGGCTTGCCATTCCAAATAAAATTGAATATTTTTTTCTCAGATAATTTAAAAAACTGTTCGCTAGGCGTAGGCAAGACCATAAGCAAATAGGTAAACTGGGATAATACTAAATAGTTAATCAGGGTGATTTTTCCACAAATTGACAGGTATTTTCCTTTCCATGGTAGTAAGATCTTATCTATTTTTGCTAACTTTCTATTAAAATGTATTGAAGTGAGATCATTTATTTCCTTTGGGATATGTATTCCGCGTATATCCACATCACCATCAGACCATTTTATTGGTAAACTACATGGTAATGTAAAATTTTTATTTTTTAGTGATCCAATATGTAATATAGTACATTTGTCATAATTTGGTTGTAATCCAGAGAGGTTAGAAAATGTATCTAGATCCTCTATGAGGCTGTGGAGGGATTCTAGTAGTGGATTTAAAAGAAAACATGAATCATCAGCGTACAATGACACCTTTGTTTTTAAGCCCTGTATTTCTAATCCTCTGATATTATTATTGGATCTGATTTTAATAGCTAACATCTCGATGGCCACAATAAATAGATATGCCGATAGTGGACAACCTTGTTTCACTCCTCTTGACAGTTTAAAACTTTCTGAGAAATAGCCATTATTTACTATTTTACACCTATACATGATTTTGACCCATTTTATAAGAGATTCTCCAAAATTGAAATGCTCCAGGCATTTATATATAAACACCAGTCGAATTTTATCAAATGCCTTTTCGAAGGGTCTGAATACTTATGTAAAGAAGGTATTTCTCAGTTTTTTTATATACAGTCAAAAGTTTAAACACACCTACTCATTCAAGGATTTTTCTTTATTTTTACTATTTTCTACAT
The DNA here is from genome assembly GCF_964263955.1 of Coregonus lavaretus. Taxonomy (NCBI): domain Eukaryota; kingdom Metazoa; phylum Chordata; class Actinopteri; order Salmoniformes; family Salmonidae; genus Coregonus; species Coregonus lavaretus. The sequence continues at coordinate 55,519,268 of NC_139995.1, forward strand.
TGTAGAATAATAGTGAAGACATCAAAACTATGAAATACCACATATGGAATCATGTAGTAACCAAAAGTGTTAAACAAATCAAAATGCATGTTATATTTTAGATTCTTTGCCTTTGCCTTCATTCTTTGCTTTGTACACTCTTGGCATTCTCTCAACCAGCTTCATGAGGTAGTCACCTGGAATGCATTTCAATTAACAGGTGTGCCTTGTTAAAAGTTAATTTGTGGAATTTCTTTCCTTCTTAATGCATTTGAACCAATCAGTTGTGTTGTGACAAGGTAGGGGTGGTATACAGAAGATAGCCCTATTTTGTAAAAGACCAAGTCCATATTAAGGCAAGAACAGCTCAAATAAGCAAAGAAAAACGACAGTCAATCTTTACTTAAAGACATGAAGGTCAGTCAATCCGTAAAATTTTGTTTATTCAAGTGCAGTCGCAAAAACCATGTGCTATGATGAAACTGTCTCTCATGAGGACCACCACAGGAAAGGAAGACCCAGAGTTACCTCTGCTGCAGGGGATAAGTTCATTAGAGTTAACTGCACCTCAAATTGCAGCCAAAATAAATGCTTCACAGAGTTCAAGTAACAGATACATCTCAACATCAACTGTTCAGAGGAGACTGCGTGAATCAGGCCTTCATGGTCAAATTGCTGCAAAGAAACCACTACTAAAGGACACCAATAGGAAGAAGAGACTTGCTTGGGCCAAGAAACACGAGCAATGGACATTAGACCGGTGGAAATCTGTCCTTCGGTCTGATGAGTCCAAATTTGAGATTTTTGCTTCCAACCGCCGTGTCTTTGTGAGACGCAGAGTAGGTGAACAGATGATCTCCGCATGTGTGGTTCCCACCGTGAATCCTTGGCATTCAGACCCTGTGGCACCAAGAGTTACCTATCTAACAGATTTAACTTTGTTCCCACAACACTATGACAAGACGTTATATCACACTGTAAAGTATGTAGGAGGTGCTTTGCTGGTGAAACTGTTGGTGATTTATTTAGATTTCAAGGCACACAACCAGCATGGCTACCACAGCATTCTGCAGCGATACGCCATCCCATCTGGTTTGCGCTTAGTGGGACTTTCATTTGTTTTTCAACAGGACAATACCCAAAACACACCTCCAGGCTGTGTTTAGAATGACGCCGGAGAAGATGGCTGCCGTTTTACAGCCCTCTAACCAATTGTACTATTATGTGTGTTTTTCCACGTTATTTGTAATTTATTTTGTACATAATGTTTCTGCCATCGTCTCTTATAACCAAAAAGAGCTTCTGCATATCAGGACAGCGATTACTCACCTCGTATTGGACGAAGATTTTTTCTTCAACGAGGCGGCCGCGAAGGATATCCAACAGACACCCGACAAGGCCCAAATCCCGTCATTCGCATGAGAAAGAGACGGAGATATCGTGGACGTAGGTCGGGGTGCCTTGTAAGGATCCGACGGCGAGCGAGTAAACTGCCTCTTCCATCAATCCTATTAGCCAATCTTCAATCATTTGAGAATAAATTGGATGACCTAAGATTACGGTTATCCTACCAACGGGACATTAAAAACTGTAATATCTTGTGTTTCACCGAGTCGTGGCTGAATGACGACATGGACAACATACAGCTAGCGGGCTATACGCTACATCGGCAGGATAGAACGGCTGACTCCGGTAAGACAAGGGGTGGCGGTCTGTGTATATTTGTAAACAACAGCTGGTGCACAAAATCAAATACTAAGGAAGTCTCAAGGTTTTGCTCGCCTGGGGTAGAGTATCTTATGATAAGCTGTAGACCACACTATTTACCAAGAGAGTTTTCATCTATATTTTTCATAGCTGTCTATTTACCACCACAAACCAATGCTGGCATTAAGATTGCACTGAATGAGCTGTATAAGGCCATAAGTCAACAGGAAAACGCTCATCCAGAGGCAGCGCTCCTAGTGGCCGGGGACTTTAATGCAGGGAAACTTAAATCCGTTCTACCTAATTTCTACCAGCATGTTAAATGTTTAACCAGAGGAAAGAAAACTCTAGACCACCTTTACTCCACACACAGAGACGCATACAAAGTTCTCCCTCGCCCTCCATTTGGCAAATCTGACCATAACTCTATCCTCCTGATTCCTGCTTATAAGCAAAAACTAAAGAAGGAAGCACCAGTGACTCGGTTAATAAAACAGTGGTCAGATGACGCAGATGCTAAGCTACAGGACTGTTTTGCTAGCACAGACTGGAATATGTTCCGGGATTCTTCAGATAGCATTGAGGAGTACACCACATCAGTCACTGGCTTCATCAATAAGTGCATCGATGATGTCGTCCCCACAGTGACCGTACGTACATACCCCAACCAGAAGCCATGGATTACAGGAAACATCCGCACTGAGCTAAAGGGTAGAGCTGCCGCTTTCAAGGAGCGGGACTCTAACCCGGACGCTTATAAGAAATCCCGCTATGCCCTCCGACAAACCATCAAACAGGCAAAGAGTCAATACAGGACTAAGATTGAATCATACTACACTGGCTCTGACGCTCGTCGGATGTGGCAGGGCTTGAAAACTATTACAGACTACAAAGGGAAGCACAGCCGCGAGCTGCCCAGTGACACAAGACTTCCTGACGAGCTAAACCACTTCTATGCTCGCTTCGAGGCAAGCAACACTGAAGCATGCATGAGAGCACCAGCTGTTCCGGATGACTATGTGATCACACTCTCCATAGCTGATGTGAGTAAGACTTTTAAGCAGGTCAACATTCACAAGGCCGCAGGGCCAGACGGATTACCAGGACGTGTACTCCGAGCATGTGCTGACCAACTGGCAAGTGTCTTCACTGACATTTTCAACATGTCCCTGACTGAGTCTGTAATACCAACATGTTTCAAGCAGACCACCATAGTCCCCGTGCCCAAGGACACTAAGATAACCTGTCTAAATGACTACCAACCCGTAGCCCTGACGTCTGTAGCCATGAAGTGCTTTGAAAGGCTGGTCATGGCTCACATCAACACCAATATCCCAGAAACCCTAGACCCACTCCAATTTGCATACCGCCCCAACAGATCCACAGATGATGCAATCTCTATTGCACTCCACACTGCCCTTTCCCACCTGGACAAGAGGAACACCTACGTGAGAATGCTATTAATTGACTACAGCTCAGCATTCAACACCATAGTGCCCTCAAAGCTCATCACTAAGCTAAGGATCCTGGGACTAAACACCTCCCTCTGCAACTGGATCCTGGACTTCCTGACGGGCCGCCCCCAGGTGGTAAGGGTAGGTAACAACACATCTGCCACACTGATCCTCAACACGGGGGCCCCTCAGGGGTGCGTGCTCAGTCCCCTCCTGTACTCCCTGTTCACCCGTGACTGCATGGCCAGGCACGACTCCAACACCATCATTAAGTTTGCCGACGACACAACAGTGGTAGGCCTGATCACCGACAACGATGAGACAGCCTATAGGGAGGAGGTCAGAGGTCTGGCCGTGTGGTGCCAGGATAACAACCTCTCCCTCAACGTGACCAAGACAAAGGAGATGATTGTGGACTACAGGAAAAAAAAGAGGACTGAGCACGCCACCATTCTCATCGACGAGGCTGTAGTGGAACAGGTTGAGAGCTTCAAGTTCCTTGGTGTCCACATCACCAACAAACTATCATGGTCCAAACACACCAAGACAGTCGTGAAGAGGGCACGACAAAGCCTATTCCCCCTCAGGAGACTGAAAAGATTTGGCATGGGTCCTCAGATCCTCAAAAAATTCTACAGCTGCACCATCGAGAGCATCCTGACTGGTTGCATCACCGCCTGGTATGGCAACTGTTCGGCCTCCGACCGCAAGGCACTACAGAGGGTAGTGTGTACGGCCCAGTACATCACTGGGGCCAAGCTTCCTGCCATCCAGGACCTCTATACCAGGCGGTGTCAGAGGAAGGCCCTCAAAATTGTCAAAGACTCCAGCCACCCTAGTCATAGACTGTTCTCTCTGCTACCGCACGGCAAGTGGTACCGGAGTGCCAAGTCTAGGTCCAAAAGACTTCTCAACAGCTTCTACCTCCAAGCCATAAGACTCCTGAACAGCTAATCATGGCTACCCAGACTATTTGCACTGCCCCCCCACCCCCACCCCCCACCCCATCTTTTTATGCTGCTGCTACTCTGTTAATTATTTATGCATAGTCACTTTAACTCTACCCACATGTACATATTACTTCAACTACCTCAACTAGCCGGTGCCACTGCACATTGACTCTGCACCGGTACCCCCCTGTATATATAGCCTCCCTACTGTTATTTTATTTTACTTCTGCTCTTTATTTCTCATCACTTTTTTGTTGTTGTTTTATTTTACTTTTTTATTTAAAATAAATGCACTGTTGGTTAAGGGCTGTAAGTAAGCATTTCACTGTAATGTCTGCACCTGTTGTATTCGGTGCATGTGGCCAATAAAATTTGATTTGATTGGATTTGATTTGTAAGGGCTATTTGACCAAGGTGTGTGATGGAGTGCTGCATCAGATGACCTGGCCTCCACAATCACCCAACCTCAACCCAATTGAGATGGTTTGGGATCAGTCGGACGGCAGAGTGAAGGAAAAGCAGCCAACAAGTGCTCAGCATATGTGGGAACTCCTTCAAGACTGTTGGAAAATAATTCCTCATGAAGCTGGTTGAGAGAATGCCAAGAGTTTGCCAAAGCTGTCATCAAGGCAAAGGGTGGTTATTTGAAGAATCTCAATTATAAAATATATATAATGTAGAAAATAGTAGAAATAAAGAAAAACCCTTGAATGAATAGGTGTCTCCAAACTTTTGACTGGTACTGTATATACATTTGCAACAATTTCTAACCTGTTTTCGCTTTGTCATTATGGGGTATTGTGTGTAGATTAATGAGGATTAAAAAATATATATATCCATTTTAGAATAAGGCTGTAATGTAACAAAATGTGGAAAAAGTCAAGGGGTTTGAATACTTTCCGAATGCACTTTACCACGGGTATGATGCAAAAAATACTTGTTTAGTGTTCTATTTATGTTGGTAGCCAGTTTTATAATAGCAATAAGGCATCTCAGGAGTTTATGGTATATGGCCAATATACGTAAGGGCTGTATCCAGGCACTCTGCTTCGCGTCGCGCTTCAGAATGGTCAATATACCACACCACCTCGTGTCTTATTGCTTAATTATAGTCCAAGTATTATAACCATTATTAAAGCGTACATGATACCTGGTTTCTGATGTTGTCTTATATATATATATATATATATATATATATATATGAAATAATATATACACAATACATTTTTTAAAATATTTTTATTTTTATTTTCCCCTCACAAAGTTGTCAAATTACAAATGTCACCTGTCAAAGCGAAGGACACTTACTAAAAATATGCTTTTTTTTCATCACTAGAAATGTAAAAACCAGTAAATAACTGCACAAAGCAATGGTATGAAGAACAGTGGTGCAATAGAGGTCACATATTACCACATCAATCAGTTTGGTCTTTATAAGGTGATTGGGAGAGAGAAATAGGAGAGAGGCTGTTAGAAGCTATAGCCAACCCACCAAGTCCATTGGATGTTCACTACCAAGTCCATTGGATGTTCACCACGCCATAGCCGGATCAAAAGGCAGCAGATGTGGTGCTGCATTGGTAATCTGATTGTTGAGGCATGGATTCTCTAGCATGGTCCCCGATCTGTTTGTGCTTTTTTGTTAATGCCTATGGTGAGTCGGGACCATAGCGGTTGACAAGACAGCACAAACATGATCTGGGACCAGGCTATGGATTTTCTCCAAGGCCTCCATGGGTAATTCTTATTCCAAGACAGATACAAAGCATTAGGTTTAACTTGATTTTCTAAGTGTTCAATTTCAAAAGTAATGTGTGGCTTGCATACCTGATGTGTTTATGATTTATAATAATGGACTATCGTGGCATTAAAGTAATGGGAAGATGCATTTTTCTTGATTTCATCTTCTCAGTCATTCTGAAATGCCATTTAGTATTTCAGCAGATACATATTTGTTATACGATAGTGTAACATTCATCCAAATGAAAGATTTAGTTTGTAACCATGATTTTGTTTCATGGTTGGCAAATAACCAGCTAATCACTTCTGTCGGCCCTATTCTGGCCTACGAAGTGGTATGTATCTTTATATAAAATGTGGGAGAGGTCCATTTTCAATTTCAAGCTAACACATCTATAGGCACCTTTCATTTTAATTGCTACAGTCAATTTGATGATAAGAGGGACAGGACAATGGGATTTACCTGGATTCAAAAGTATTCTTAATGCCCTTTTTAAGTATGCATCAACACTCTTATGACACTAAATCACAATGTTTAATGTGTACTACTAACTATACATCTTAAGTCGTACAGTAGCCAGTGTGCAGAACTGAAAAAGTCTGCCTTGGAACCAACATTGTTGTGGGGTCATAGTGAACAAGAGGCTAAACTGTCCTGGATAAGCCTGTGGGTGTGGAGGCTTTCGCCCCCTAGTGTTGGGGAGGGAGAACTGGGTCCATACTCCCCAGCAATAGGTCCTCCTCACCTCTCCACCATGAGAGCTGTTGTGTGGTGAGATTTATTTTTCAAAATGGCTGCCATGGCTTCACCCAAGTAGGTGCTGCACATTGGTGGTGGATGAGGTTAGGTGAGTTTCGCCCCTTACTATGTAAAGCGCTTTGAAAAGTGCTCTATAAATCCAATTAAATTATTATTTTTTTATTATAGGGGTCATGATGATGTTGAGTGACTAAAGTGCAAATTCCCTGCTTTATTCTGGGGTCTATAGACTCACTAAAGGACACTACACATGAGAAAAGCAAAATATTTTTTCAACAGATTTTATTTATTTATTAAGAAATAAAAAGGTTTAACGTTTTTCTCAGTAAAACCCTGTTTTAAATACACATTTTTGCTTTACAGGTAATTTAGCGCCATAGAAATAAAAAATAAAATCTTTCAAATTGTATTTGAAAAATGTTTCTTCTTCATGGATTAAAAACATTTCCCCTTGTACATTCTTAAAAAGGAAGGGCTGGTATGTAATGACATGTAATGTATGAGGCAGGAGAGTTAAATAAGTTTAACATTATGTTTTCTATCTGTAGGGATCTGATTATAGACAGCTAATTTCAATGGAAATGGAAGATGTAATCCAAATGGCACCCTATTCCCTATTTAGTGCACTACTTTTGACCAGAGACCTATGCCATTTAGGACACATCCGGAGACTTCTCCAATCTCCAGCGATGGACTGGGTGGCAATATCTTCACTGTAATAATGTCTTCTCATTTGGTTTTTCAGTAAGCTTCTTTGATACAACACCTGTAAGGTACCTAGCTAGCTAACTACTAGCGGTTCGTTACAGGTACCTAGCTAGATAACTACTAGCGGTTCGTTACAGGTACCTAGCTAGATAACTACTAGCGGTTCGTTACAGGTACCTAGCTAGATAACTACTAGCGGTTCGTTACAGGTACCTAGCTAGATAACTACTAGCGGTTCGTTACAGGTACCTAGCTAGATAACTACTAGCGGTTCGTTACAGGTACCTAGCTAGATAACTACTAGCGGTTCGTTACAGGTACACTACACATGAGAAACTACTAGTGGTTTGTTACAGGTACCTAGCTAGATAACTACTAGCGGTTCGTTACAGGTACCTAGCTAGATAACTACTAGCGGTTCGTTACAGGTACCTAGCTAGATAACTACTAGCGGTTCGTTACAGGTACCTAGCTAGCTAACTACTAGCGGTTTGTTTCTGCGCGACATAATACATCTTCTGTACAAACAAACAGCACTATGGTAGATAGAAAGGCCTATGTTTGGTGGCAGCATCATTTCAGAATGTCACCTATACCTCACAGGCCAATTCAGACTACCAAATAAGCATTGAGTCAGTAATTATAAAATGGCAGGATTACTTTTCATTTCAACTTCAGATATTCTTTCATTTTAATATTTTTTGATAAAGATTAATCAAATTCTGTGTGTGTTATAACAGAAAGCGATACTACTGCATTGAACGTTGTTTGTTTGTTGATATTATGGCATAAGAGTTTGTGGTTTTCATTGAAATTGTAGTAATTTTGCCTCTCGCATTGTTTTAGCAACTGTTTTTGTATTTTCTCACTACAGAGTTAAAAGTACCACCTATTTGAAAAACAGAGTGAAAAAATATCTTTCTACGAAGTATTGCACATTACAAATTGAAGTTTTTGTTGATTAACAGTAAGTTGTTAAATGACTATTCATCCTCAGGAAGTATTAGTAACTGGAGACGGGGTGGTCATTTTACATTTTGAATACAAAAAGGGAAAAACGTGATTGAAAAACAATCAAAGTAAAATAAACCAAAAGTTTTAATTTTATACAACAAAATAAAAAAAGAGAAAAAAAATTTCTACGTAATAGAATTAACCGAAGCATCAGTTCACTACATGGGGTTTCACATTTCAACATTCCATTCAAAGAAGAATATCTTCGCATTGTGAATCATAATGCTTCAAATCCCAACAGGCTTTGTTTGAATTGTTTCTGCCTCTTTGAAAAGCTGTAATAATATAATATTTAAAACTAAGCTTAGATATGACGACCGATATATAGGGAGTGTGAAAAGGCTGGATGAAGTGGATAGCACAAGTTAGTATATTAATTAATTACCATATTTATTATCATTACATCAGAATGTACATTGACCTAGCCTGCAGAAATTCAATAGAAAGATCTGATTAATGTGATTGAGAAGCGGTCTGCTTGCATTTTGAATGGTTCCTTAAATGATCAATATTTACTGTATGGGGGAGTTTACATTAATGCATAAAGTCATTATGGCAGGTTCTTTAGATATTTATACATTGTGATGTTTTGTGATTATTATTTACTTGCCACTATGTCATGTCCTCTAAGAATAAAGGAAAACTCACTTCATTATTAAGTGCAAAGAATAAATCACGGACTTTAAACACGTATGATGTAGCTACTCTATGCACTGGGATGGATGGTATGTAGCAATAGTGTCCTTCACCAGCATAGTATAGTCTAGTTTAAAATTGAGTTGGACTGACTGTATGTATGTATACTTAACACTGTACAGGGAAGGCAGGTCTGTACCTCCACAGTCAGAACAAGTTACAGTTGCCGGCACTAAAAAGGTTAGGTAGCGCTGCAGTGTTATATATACACCGACAGAACAATTGCTGCAAGGCGCTCAAGTACCTTCTAGCAAATAGTTTGTGTCAAAAAAACAGAACTGCAGACCGGTACAGGATTTTAAAACCCTAACTTTTTAGTGGCCCGCAACTGTAGATGAGATGCTCTGGACCCTGAACGCAGCTTAGTGGAGGTACGTTCAGGTTCAGCTGTAATTTTACAACAAACATCGACGACAAAACACACTCGACTAATCTCACTGTATACAAGGGGCACCACCTCCACGATATTATCATACTATAGACATTAGTTAAGCTGAGAAGAGAGGGGCTAGGTTGATCTAGATACAAACATAACATAGTCAAATGTTACTGCTCAAAACATGACACACGTTTAGTTCTTACGGTTTTATACGGACCTTTCTTTGTTTTATGGATTTTCTTCTCTTTTGTTTGTTTGTTTTACGATTCCTAAAATAGAGACGGACACTTACAGTTCTACAGGAAAGAAGAAGTACAAATGGAACATGTACCGATTCTGCTGCTCCAAGTGGCTTGGAAATCTAATATTTCCTTCTAGCTACATCAAATGTAATAACAGTAATATTAATAACAATAGTTTAATAAAAAAATATTAAAAACAGAAACAGAAAACCAATAACGTAACTTCCTCTGTAGAAAACAAAACAAAAAGAAGACTCCTAGTGCAGATACATAGCAATGTAAACCTGGTCCTACAACTAGTTTAGTGATAATATAGTATAATAACATAGAAAGCGGGTAATTTTTTGAATTCGTTCCTCTCACAGAGAGCGCTCACATCATAGTTTCTACAATAGTGTGGGTGGGCTTGATCAGGCCGTTGTTCCCGTTGGGGTCCAGGGGGTAGGCCAGCTCGGCAGACATGCCCTTGGGACGGTGGTCGACTGGACGGGAGCTAGCACCTCCCAGCGGAGCCGCCACGGCCTTGATCCTCTGGACGAGGACAAAAAGAAGAGCTCTGTTTAATACGAATATACTGTCCAAGTATGATTATAGGACGGCAAGTGTACCTGTTACAGATGGAGCAACATGAGAAATGACCACTAGACTCACCGACTTCTACTGGCTTGAACACAACTTTGGTACAGTATATTAGTCAGAGGTCAGAGGTCAAGATTAAGCTACTACCATATTACTTATACCTGCTATAAAAAAAAAATCTGATCTACATGAAGTACCTAGGGGTAGGAGCTAGAGCTTAGGGTGTAGGGTCTAGAACCTAGGGGTAGGGGCTAGGGCTTCGGGTGTACAGTCTAGAACCTAGGGGTAGGAGCTAGGGCTTAGGGTGTACAGTCTAGAACCTAGGGGTAGGGGCTAGGGCTTAGGGTGTACAGTCTAGAACCTAGGGGTAGGGGCTAGGGCTTAGGGTGTACAGTCTAGAACCTAGGGGTAGGGGCTAGGGCTTAGGGTGTACAGTCTAGAACCTAGGGGTAGGGGCTAGGGCTTAGGGTGTACAGTCTAGAACCTAGGGGTAGGGGCTAGGGCTTAGGGTGTACAGTCTAGAACCTAGGGGTAGGGGCTAGAGCTTAGGGTGTAGTGTCCAGAACCTAGGGGCCTAGGGGTTAGGGGTCTGGGGTTATAGGAGTTGTGTACTAACCTCTATGAGTGGTCCATCGGACTGAATGATCTTGATGACCACCACCATAGGAATACAGATCATAGAAGCCAGGGCCAGAGTCCAGCCCACACCGATGGACCAGTCGGGGTACTCGTAAACCTTGTTGTACGTCAAAGGTTTGTATTTGACCAAGGAGAAGACGAAGCAACCCTGGAGGCAGAGAGAAAACACCAATGGAGGGTAAATGTATTAATGGTAACTCACATTCTCCAATGTCTGACAATGAGGGAACGGTTTGACGTTCTTGTACATTTACAGTGCCAGCTTGCACTAGCTAACTATCCGTTTCAAAACAAGGGATCTACCTGAAAACCTCCTTGTTCTCAGTAATACGATACTTGATGGCCCCTTTATGTTTTGTAAAAAATAAAAAAAAATAAAAAAAATTTAAATGATGCAAACAGAGTCTCTCATTTCCTTCAAACAAACACCTATTGTTTCATGAACATTTTGGAAAACAAATGAAAATGAAAATAATTATTGACGTAATTGATAGTAACGCTATAGCAATATCCGATTATGATTAACGTTATAATAATATCAGAGCTGGTAGTAATTGACATCCACTAACACACAGTCTCCTCAAATTCTCCTTAGTCCCTTTCATTCTCTTTGAGTTCTCCTTAGTCCGTCTCAAGAGAACAAATAGCACTCTGTTTCCTGGTCGTTAAGACACATGAGATTCAACGGGATTAAACAGGATTAGCCTCCGGACGGAGCCAAGCACCACATTTCCCAAATGCCTCAACAGTTTTAATCCAGAAGGCACACACAGCATGGGACGCCGGGCCGCAGGTTACCCTTCAATCTTTAACTTCCAGGGACGCAGGTTACCCTTTAACCTTTAGCCACCAGGGCCGCAGGTTACCCTTTAACCTTTAGCCACCAGGGCCGCAGGTTACCCTTTAACCTCCAGGGACACAGGGCAACAGGTTACCCTTTAAACTCCAGGGACACAGGGCCAATGGTTACCCTTTAACCACCAGGGACGCAGGTCCACAGGTTACACTTTAACCACCAGGGATGCAGGGCTGCCGGTTACCCTTTAACCACCAGGGATGCAGGGCTGCCGGTTACCCTTTAACCACCAGGGACACCGGGCCAACGGTTACCCTTTAACCACCAGGGATGCAGGGCTGCCGGTTACCCTTTAACCACCAGGGACACAGGGCAACAGGTTACCCTTTAACCTCCAGGGACACAGGGCAACAGGTTACCCTTTAACCTCCAGGGACACAGGGCAACAGGTTACCCTTTAACCTCCAGGGACACAGGGCAACAGGTTACCCTTTAACCTCCAGGGACACAGGGCCAATGGTTACCCTTTAACCACCAGGGACGCAGGTCCACAGGTTACCCTTTAACCACCAGGGATGCAGGGCTGCCGGTTACCCTTTAACCACCAGGGACACAGGACCAACGGTTACCCTTTAACCACCAGGGATGCAGGGTCACCAGTTACCCTTTAACCACACAGGAGGGGATGTGATGTTACAGAGCCTGGCCACTTCTGTTAAGCAAATGATCGTAGGACGGACGGACAGACGGACACACACTGCTGTTATAGTAGTATAACGTTTTGAGTGGGGGAGGAAGGGATGACAGACATTTGCAGATATATCATTCTCTCTCCTTTCAGTATGGGAGGTTAGTAGGGTTACATCCCAAATGGCACCCTATTCCATATGTAGTGCACTTCTTTTGACTAGGGCCCATAGGGTAGAAAATACAGAAGGGTACCATTTGGGACGAAGTCAGTATTAATGAACATAGACTCACCACACAAAGAAGAGGTGTGATAAAAGACCAGCTCCATTTCATCCAGGGGTTTGGTCTGTAGCCAATCATGTCTTCAATCGCATCATAGAAATTATCAACGCCTGATGGGAAGAGAAAAAATTAATAGAGAATTTGGTCAGATTTACGTAAAGTGTGCCTCCCAAATGGTACCCCATATTCCCTTTATAGTGCACTACTTTTGACCTGGGCCCATAGGGCTGTGGTCAAAAGACGTTCACTATATAGGGAATAGGGTGCCATTTGTGATGTACACAGTATTCCAGCTCATGTTTCTCTTTATGCTGTGACACTGCCACATATTCTGTGTCTAGGTCTAAATGTATTTTATGGTGGGTGTCAGTTGATATAATGCAACAGTAAATTGATACAGAGATAAAAAATGTATTTGTTGCATTTGAGACAGAACTGTAACATCTCTATATAGTCGGGAGTAGTTGTGATTGTATTTCACTGACAGAGCCCGAGGACATTTAAGGACCACAGCTCCTATACAGACATACGTAGACAGGGCATTATATTCCAGAGGACACGTACCATAAACCCAGGCTACAGCAATACATTCAAAGAATGCAACCCACAAAAGGCACACACCGCTGGCTGCATAGTAGTCAAAGAGTTGAAACACATACATGCCACCCTGTGGGAGAGAGAAATTAGCATGATTTAGTGCTTGGGCATGTGTGAATGTAGGATTCCATGCATAGATTTACAGCTTTACAGATAGTAGATCTCAGGCTAGTGACTGAGTAGGCCCCTAGGTTACACTCTTAGAAAAAAGGGTTCCAAAGGGGTTCTTCAGCTGTCCCCATAGGAGAACCCGTCTGTTCTACATGGAACACAAAAGGGTTCTCCCTGGAACCAAAATGGGTTCTTCAAAAAGGTTATCCTATGGGGACAGCTGAAGAACCATTTTAGATTATACATAGCACCTTTTTTTTTTTTTTAAGAGTGTAGTGGCGGGAGAATAAATGTCTACGTCACAAATGGCACCCTACTCCCTACATAGCGCAGTTTGAGCCTACATAGTACACTTTATCTAAATTAGGAATAGGGTGCTATTTGGGACGCAGCCATGTTCCAACGCCCAATGGAACCGAGCCGTCCCTAGTTCCAACCCTCAACAGAGCACTCAGTGAGAGGCAACATGAGATTGTGATGTCATGGAAAAAGAACAGGCTACTGTGGTCTGAAATCGCATAAAGCAGCAAGTCCCTGACTCCCTCGCTGTCTAGGAGGCTTTAGTGGGGTAGGATTAGGGAGTCAGGGACTGTGGTGGGTTTGATCTTTCTGAGGGTCATCACATGCTTGTTTCCACATTGTAAGTCTTAGAGGCAGGGACACAGCACAGTATCTCCAAGTATAGCTAGATAGCTATTACTTTTTACAGCTCTGATGCCCTGGTTTGAGATGAGCTTCCCAGAAAGTGACTGACAGTTTCAGTTTCTCAGAGTGGAGATAAAAGAGAGTGAGTTATATGTGTGAGCCAAATATTTCTCTAAATAGACCGAAATACAGTAGGCTACTGGGAAGCTCAGGCCACAGCAGCATATTTGGAGTGGTGCTATTGTGAGGGACTGGCATGAGAAGACAGGAAAGGGGAAAGTGGAACTGTATGTATGGGACTCTTGTTGCTGGGGGAATTTGAGGTTTAAAAGCTCCACAAGACCATTTTCTATTCACATTAAAGGTGTAGCTACATTGCCTTCAGAATGTATTCACACCCCTCAACTATCTCCACATTTTGTTATGTTACAGCCTGAATTTAAAATGGATTAAATAGAGATTTATTTGTTACTGGCCTACACACAATATACCCCATAATATGGAATCATGTTTTTCGAAATATGTACTAATGAATTAAAAATGAACAGCTGAAATGTCTTGAGTCAATAAGTATTCAACCCCTTTCTTATGGCAAGCCTAAATAAGTTCAGGAGTAAAAAATGTGCTTAACAAGTCACATAAGTTGCATGAGCTCACTTTGTGTGCAATAATAGTGTTTAACATGATTTTTTAATGGCTACCTCATCTCTGTACCCCACACATACAATTATCTGTAAGGTCCCTCAGTCGAGCAGTGAATTTCAAACACAGATTCAACCACAAAGACCAGGGAGGTTTTCCAATGCCTCGCAAAGAAGGACACCTGTTGGTAGATGGGTAAAAAAAAAAAGATGACTTATATCCCTATATTTCACCATGAGGCCAATGGTGACTTTAAAACAGTTATAGAGTTTAATGGTTGTAAAAGGAGAAAACTTAGGATGGATCAACAACATTGTAGTTACTCCACAATACTAACCTAAATTGACAGAGAAAAAAGAGGGAAGCCTGTACAGAATACAAATATTCCAAAACATGCATCTTGTTTGCAATAAGGCACTAAAGTAATACTACAAAATATGTGGCAAAGAAATTAACTATATGTTTGGGGCAAATCCAACACAACCCATCACTGAGTACCACTCTTCATATTTTCAAGCATGGGGTGGCTGCATCATGTTATGGGTATGATTGTAATCATTAAGGACTGGGGAGTTTTTCAGGATAAAAAAAAAAATGGATTGTTGCTAAGCACAGGCAAAATCCTAGAGGAAAACCTGGTTCAGTCTGCTTTCCACCAGACACTGGGAGATGAATTCACCTTTCAGCAGGACAATATCCTAAAACACAAGGCCAAATCTACACTGGAGTTGCTTACCAAGAAGAAAGTGAATGTTCCTGAGTTTTGACTTAAATCTACTTGAAAAACTATGGCAAGACCTGAAAATGGCAACAATCAACAACCAATTGACAGAGCTTGAAGAACTTTGAAAACAAGAATGGGCAAATGTTGCACAATCCAGGTGTGGAAAGCTCTTAAAAGACTCAGAAAGACTCACAGCTGTAATCGCTGCCAAAGGTGCTTCTACAAAGTATTGACTCAGGGGTGTGAATACTTATGTAAAAGAGCTAATTCTGTATATCATTTTCAATAAATTTGCCAACATTTCTAAAAAATATTTGTTTCACTTTGTCATAATGGGGTATTGCGTGTACATGGGTAAAAAATGTTTTATTCAATTTTGAATTCAGGCTGTAACACAACAACATGTGGAATAAGTCAAGGGGTATGAATACTTTCTGAAGGCGCTGTATTTACTGTATTGAACATGTGGTGATGTTACTGTGATGCCCTAATATGGCTATAGCCTGCATTGTTATGGAATAATAAAGAGACTGGTAATAGAGACTGGTAATAGCATAGCTTAATTTTAGTAAGATTATTTTATATTCGTTAGGGTGTAGCTAAGGTTCTGGACTGGGCTGGACACTTGTGATATTGTATATTATGATATCAGTGTAAAAAGTTGAAGTATACTACTAGAAGATAGTACTTACCCTAGTAACCATGGTAAGTCCCAGAAGATAGCTTATGGAGCACACTATAGCTATAAAAATTTCCCGCCGGTAACCCTTCCTTAGGAAGGAGGGATACAGATCCACCAAGGAAGTGATCTGTCCTTCCACTTCCACAAACTGGGGACAGAAAGACGACACAGAGACAAGAGATGGGAGTAGTGCAGCATACAGTAGGCCTGATGGGTTAACGTTTTTGTACGGACGTAGTCCTGTGTGGCTCAGTCCGTAAAACATGTCTCTTGCAACGACAAGGGTCGTGGTGTTCGATTCCCGCTGGGGCACCGCATATGTAAAATGTATGCACACATGACTACGTCACTTTGGATAAAAGCGTCTGCTAAATGGCATATATAAAGACTTTTATCCAATCAGCCAGCCAGTCTGTCAGCCAGTCAACCAATCAGCCAGCCAGCCAGTCTGTCAGCCAGTCAACCAATCAGCCAGCCAGCCAGTCTGTCAGCCAGTCAAACAATCAGCCAGCCAGCCAGTCTGTCAGCCAGTCAACCAATCAGACAGCCAGTCAACCAATCAGACAGCCAGCCAGTCTGTCGGCCAGTCAACCAATCAGCCAGTAGTCTGGAAATGGAGGATCTGTATCTAGCTAGGTAGTCTATAAATGGAGGATCTGTATCTAGCTAGGTAGTCTAGAAATGGAGGATCTGGATCTAGCTAGGTAGTCTAGAAATGGAGGATCTGTATCTATCTAGGTAGTCTAGAAATGGAAGCTGCAATCACTAAACACACCTATTTATAGGACCTGAGTGATCAAATCTAGCTAACGTGCAGTATTAGCAGCTGGGAGATGATGCGTAATGGTGGTATATTTGTGGAGGCTAGCATTGAGCAATATGTATTGACTGACCGACAGACAAAATGACTGTATGTTAACATGTAGTTACTAACACTAAACACATCTATTTACATTTCATGTAGTTAACATACAGCATCAGAGGAGGAGCTGTAGTTATGGTACGACTGTCTTTGGACGCTAGCATTGAGCTGTAGTAATGGTACGACTGTCTATGGATGCTAGCATTGAGCTGTAGTAATGGTACGACTGTCTATGGATGCTAGCATTGAGCTGTAGTAATGGTACGACTGTCTATGGATGCTAGCATTGAGCTGTAGTAATGGTACGACTGTCTATGGATGCTAGCATTGAGCTGTAGTAATGGTACGACTGTCTATGGATGCTAGCATTGAGCTGTAGTAATGGTACGACTGTCTATGGATGCTAGCATTGAGCTGTAGTAATGGTACGACTGTCTATGGATGCTAGCATTGAGCTGTAGTAATGGTACGACTGTCTATGGATGCTAGCATTGAGCTGTAGTAATGGTACAACTGTCTATGGATGCTAGCATTGAGCTGTAGTAATGGTACAACTGTCTATGGATGCTAGCATTGAGCTGTAGTAATGGTACGACTGTCTATGGATGCTAGCATTGAGCTGTAGTAATGGTACGACTGTCTATGGACGCTAGCATTGAGCTGAATTGACTAACTGACTGACTATGTTAACATGTGGTTGTTTGTTCATAAGTAGTGTGTCGTGGTTTGCCTCTGTGGATTGACCATTTTTATTGACTGACTGTTTAGTCCTGTTTAGGCCTGTATTGATAACATGTGTATGGGGCCAGGAGTTTTTCCTCCTGATCACGTGTATGGGGTCAGGAGTTTTTCCTCCTGATCACATGTGCATGGGGCCAGGAGTTTTTCCTCCTGATCACATGTGTATGGGCCACAAGTTTTTCCTGTGACCATGAATTTGCCCATGCAGGTTAATAAAGCTGACTATGTGACATACAGGAACTTGCTTAGTTACAACTTCCCTATATCAATATACTGACTGTGGCCACGTACTAATAGCCGTTGGACATTGAAAATTGGAACAGAACCACATCTGTTTAATAACTTGCTTACAACTTCCCTGTACAATTCCCCTACAAAGTGTATATTTTTCACCATCTCAGCAATCGTATCACTCATATTAATAAACTGACTTACTGTCTCATAATAAAACATACAACTTCCCTTTACAACTCCATAACATTTTTTATAATTTCATAATCTCAGTGCTCATATCTGATATCAATAAACTTCCTTACTACTGTGTCATAACAACATTACCTACCTGACTGTCTCAGATTCAGATTCTTGATTCATAATGAGCATACTACTGACCTAACTGTCTCAGATTCAGACTCAGATCCTTGACTCATAATGAGCATAATACTGACCTAACTGTCTCAGATTCAGACTCAGATTCAGATCCTTGACTCATAATGAGCATACTACTGACCTGACTGTCTCAGATTCAGATCCTTGACTCATAATGAGCAGACTACTGACCTGACTGTCTCAGATTCAGACTCAGATGCAGATCCTTGACTCATAATGAGCATACTACTGACCTGACTGTCGAGACCCAGTAGCAGAAGCATGATGAAGAAGAGGATAGCCCAGAAGGTGGGCAGCGGCATCATAGACACAGCTTTAGGATAGGCAATGAAGGCCAAGCCAGGACCTAGAGAGGAACAAGAAGAGAGAGGGGGATGGGGAAGTGGAGAAAACACAATTAGAAACCAGGGTTCTATCGTTTGATCTGGTCTGATGCCACCATGGTGCGTCCAAGTATAGCACAGACCAAACTAATGTTAATAAGAAATAGAAAATCCTAAAAAGTATAGATCTATCTCGTCTTATCCTTACGATCATATACTGTAGGCAATGTAAGTGGAATGTATTGTCAATGCCCTTTTAACTTATGGCTCCTGGCAAGACTAGGGATTCATGTTATGACAAGAACTATCAAAGTAGCCTTACAATAGCAGTACGAAGCACAACAGCTCAAAATGTTCATCCCCTATCACTATGTGTATATAATAACCACACTAAACTAGTAGAATATATAGGCTAGTATATAACATAACTAGTATATAGTAGAATATATAGGCTAGTATATAACATAACTAGTATAGTATATAGTAGAATATATAGGCTAGTATATAACATAACTAGTATAGTATATGGTAGAATATATAGGCTAGTATATAACATAACTAGTATAGTATATAGTAGAATATATAGGCTAGTATATAACATGACTAGTATAGTATATAGTAGAATATATAGGCTAGTATATAACATAACTAGTATATAGTAGAATATATAGGCTAGTATATAACATAACTTGTATAGTATATAGTAGAATATATAGGCTAGTATATAACATAACTAGTATAGTATATAGTAGAATATATAGGCTAGTATATAACATAACTAGTATAGTATATAGTAGAATATATAGGCTAGTATATAACATAACTAGTATAGTATATAGTAGAATATATAGGCTAGTATATAACATAACTAGTATATAGTAGAATATATAGGCTAGTATATAACATAACTTGTATAGTATATAGTAGAATATATAGGCTAGTATATAACATAACTAGTATAGTATATAGTAGAATATATAGGCTAGTATATAACATAACTAGTATAGTATATAGTAGAATATATAGGCTAGTATATAACATAACTAGTATAGTATATAGTAGAATATATAGGCTAGTATATAACATAACTAGTATAGTATATAGTAGAATATATAGGCTAGTATATAACATAACTAGTATATAGTAGAATATATAGGCTAGTATATAACATAACTAGTATAGTATATAGTAGAATATATAGGCTAGTATATAACATAACTAGTATATAGTAGAATATATAGGCTAGTATATAACATAACTAGTATAGTATATAGTAGAATATATATAGGCTAGTATATAACATAACTAGTATAGTATATAGTAGAATATATAGGCTAGTATATAACATAACTTGTATAGTATATAGTAGAATATATAGGCTAGTATATAACATAACTAGTATAGTATATAGTAGAATATATAGGCTAGTATATAACATAACTTGTATAGTATATAGTAGAATATATAGGCTAGTATATAACATAACTAGTATAGTATATAGTAGAATATATAGTATATAATAACAATGACTGGATCAGAGGCAACATACGTCGCCTCTTCTCGATTGTAACTATAGCAACGTCTCGAAAACGTGGTGTTATAATGTTGGGATAACCTGTTACAACAGAAGTTAAAAAACAAAACAGGAAAAACAGCAAACACATAGAATAAAGTTGGTTTAGCTGTGAAATATGACAAGGCATCCAACCAAACACGACATGACTAGCTAGCAGACTGACTAGTGAGCTGGCTTTGATACTTCAATAATAATCATTCAATAAAAGCCTCTCTCGTGCTTGAGGCTGGTCTAGCAGGTAATGTCGTCGCCTTCGGCACATATGTACCATCCTCAGCGTGGGTACAAATCTGAATCTACTCTGCATCTCTCCCCAAAATAAAACCTCTCTCCTCAGGATCAAGTTGCTGCAGTTTAAGGCAAAACCAAGTTGTCTCTTTCTCAGTGCACTATGCACCTTATTTCACTGCTTACAGCACAAGGCGTAAGTTAGAACATGGTATCACAAACCATCTACAGTACTGTGTACCAAAACTCTCCCGTTGAAACTCATTGAATTACTTATTCTATTAAACTGCTTACAGTAAATTGCGTTAATCTAGATCAGTAAACGAATCAACTAAATGAGTTTCATCATATGATGTTATATATACAGTGGGGTCTGAAATGATTGACACCCCTTGATAAAGATGAGTAATAATGACTGTATAAAATAAATAATTCAAATACTGAGCTATATTTTAAATACAAAAATATGGGGAAATTATATTACTTTATACTAATACAATTTCTAAGAGAAAGAGATTGCTCAGATATCTATCTCAGTATCTTAGCTATCTGAGCAATCTCTTTCTGTATTAGTATAAAATAAATAATTCAAATACTGAGCTATAATTTATATACAAAAATATGGGGAATACAATTTCTCAGAGAAAGAGATTGCTCAGATAGCTGAGATAGCGAGGTATTTGAATTATTTATTTTATACAGTCATTATTTCTCATGCATTCACTGCATCTCTGTACTCCGGCAGGAACACCCTGTACAGTCTCCTCAGAAGGATAGGGCTAGAGATATCGTTAATGGCTAGAGCAGACTGACTACATACGCACTGCAAGAGGGTGCCAGTGATACAGGATCTCAGTTAATACCATCAAAAGACCCATCTTTCATATCAGAATGTACAGTAATAGTATGTCTGCTATAATAAAAAGGTAGAAATGAAGGGTGTTTTTTTCTAAATTACAGAAAAATCACCTAAAAACATCACCACATTGATGCCTCCTTGTAGTATCCACACAGCAGTAGAAGGATAATGACATTACAAGTACAATAGTTAGAAACATGCTTATAATTAGAAACGCACAGAACAAATAGAATCCGCCATGGGCATAAACCATTGAACTGATCACATTGTAAAATATGGATAAATATGCTAGACCCATCTAAAACAGCCCAGAGGTAAGTACCATAAGTGAGACTTAAGTCATACTTGTTTATTTTAACGTGGCACAAGATGTCCTGGATTACTGACATTTTGCTTCACTCTCATACAATAGATACAGTATCTGTTGGAACAGGCTGGAGCAGGACTCTTAAATCTATGGTGATCGTGAGAAGAAAAGGTCATGATGGATCTCTCATGCATGGCTTGACTCTTCGCCCCCTAGCGTTCTGGATAAGATCCAATTTAACAGTAAAACTTTATTTTTTCCACCAGCATTTTCCTTGATACTCGATTGCTTGAAGAATCCAACCAGATCCAAATATGTGACATCCATGTCATAGAGATGCACTGAAAGGTTTTACCACAGTAAACTGTTTTTATACTGTAACTGTAACTTTTATTTCTGTCAAGCAGTGTTTGATTGCCGAAACTTCCATATTTCGATGCCGTCTTTCAAGAAAATAAATCCATTTCATTCTTTACAATTAACTTTATCTAGTGTCTTTCGGATTTTGTCTTTTTTTCTGTTGGATAGAACCAGCAACTCTGTTGTTTTTTGTTGTTGTTTATTTTAAGTAGCAGTGCCCACCATCACTGCCACTTTGACCACCTCGTACCTGACTCTGCCACATCGGCAATGTCCACCCCTTGCTCTTGTGCCATGAAGCCCAGGACGGAAAATATTGCGAAGCCAGACACAAAACTGGTACCGCTGTTGAGGCCTCCCAGCAGCAAACAGTCCCTATATCACACATGTCACGGAAGTTGTTAATGAACACAAAAGGAACCTAGGTTCCCCACTTTTCTTGTCTTTTTTTTTCTACCCATTTTTCTTTAACCACTGGATTAGGCCCCACCACCACCATCACCTCCCAACCCCCTCCCACCCCCCCGGCGTGGACACTCACCTATAGCAGTTGTATTTGTATTTGTTGTAGCTCCCCAGTGACGTCATAGCTCCCAGACAGATGGCATAGGAGAAGAAGATCTGAGTGCCTGCATCGATCCAGACCTGAAGGTAAAAAGGGGAGAAGATATGAAGGCTGAGACGCAAGCTTTGGGAAAACGTTGGGTAGTATTTTGACAATTTGGGGTATTATTACATTGGGCAGTATTTTGACTGACTTTGTCTACACATTTTTCCTTTTCCCAGGAGAATCACGTTTACCCAAGGACTACTAATGAAAATTAGCTTTACAGCCAACTACGCCACATTAACATTCTCTTGAGGTGTAAGACAAGGATGTCCTTTATTCCCCTTTCTATTCATTATGGCGATTGAAATATATTTTTTCAAAAGATAAGATCAAATATTAAACTCAAAGGATTCGAAATTCAAGATTAGGCCAGGATTCTGTGTGGTTTGTTTGTTTGAATCCCAGCCACAGTTGCTGAATGACTAGATTAATAAAGTCCCAAGACAGGACAGGAAGGGGCGGGGCAGGGTGGTTCTACCTCAGGGTCTTTGAGACGTTGCAGGTCTGGGTACAGGTAGAACTTGATTCCTTCAGATGCTCCTGGCAGAGTGACGCCGCGGATCAACAGAATGATCAGCATGACGAAGGGGAAGGTAGCAGTGACGTACACAACCTGTTGGGAAACAGAAGAAACCGACGATGTATCAGCAGATTTACAAATCAATAGTGTCGATCTCACCCACATACATTTCTTTGTCTAAAGAGACAGATTTGACTTCAAAATCTTCTGTGTAATGAGAATGACACATTCTCAGGTAGGCTGTCAGAATCATAACCCCATCTTTTAGCAGAATCCAATCCTCTCGGTTATACTCTTTCCTCTTGTTTTGTGAAGGCTGACTCCAAGCTTCCCTTTCCAGGAAGCAAAGACTGCAGATACCGGATGATTTACAGCTTAGAGGGTCAAAAGGAAAAATCAGGCTAAACTAATCAATTGGCGCAATAAGACAAGGTTTCTGGGATCGATCCAGCTCCCTGACTGGTCCCGGGGGTGTTGCTGTGACTGGTCTGGCTATTGTTTACACTCGTTACACAGAGATTGAATTGCACTCTGGAACTTGATTTATGGTGACAGTCTGTGGTATAGTAGTAGCCTGTTCAACTTGGTATCGTTGCACTTTGAGGTGTGTCTCATTAAGCTTGTGGTCCTCTGTAGCTCAGCTGGTAGAGCACGGCGCTTGTAACGCCAAGGTAGTGGGTTCGATCCCCGGGACCACCCATACACAAAAAAAAAAAATTATGCACGCATGACTGTAAGTCGCTTTGGATAAAAGCGTCTGCTAAATGGCATATTATTATTATGTATGAATCCATGCAGGCAGTGGCAGAGGGGACTCCATAGAATTAGAATATCTAGAACGGACATTCCCACCCCATTCAATTATCGTAAATACAATGTTGGCCTTTTGGTGTACAAATGAAAATGAAAGTTGCACCCTCATTTCTCCTTGCTGTGGATATATTTGACCAACAATTTGGCTAAAGTGCCTTCTTCATGGTGTGTTTGAGTAACAGCCAAATGTATGTGGTCTGACGGAAAATGTCCATTCCATTCATTCTATTTATATATGGGAAATATAAAGTACATCCCAGCTCACCTTCCCAGTGGATTTGACTCCCTTCCAGATGCAGAAGAAGCAGATGACCCAAACCCCCAGCAGACACAGAGCCAGGTCCCACTTGACCTCCCCGATTTCATCGATGCCACTGGATATGCTAAGGACGTTACGTCTGTTGGAGAGAAGACAAAGAGTCGGACATGTTTGGCATTGGGGAAAGAGAGGGTCCGTTTTTCAGACATGTTTGGCATTGGGGAAAGAGAGGGTCCGTTTTTTCAGACCTGTTTGGCATTGGGGAAAGAGAGGGTCAGTTTTTCCAGGGCAGCTATAACTGGGGCCCAGAGTTTTACCAGGTCAGTTCAAGTAGTCATGAAAGTCTGCTTTTTATCAAGACAACCTTACTCTACAGTAGTGGATGAAGGTTAATCCACCAGAATCCGTCACAAAAGGTACAACATGTTTCAGAGGAACAACACAGAATCATAGAGTAGCCAGCCGGCCGGCATCTAGCTACGTTTACAGCCAGTCCTTCAGCTCCAGCTAGCCAGTTTCTGCTCTGCTCAGCTAAGAGTGGTTTCCCTGTTCCTGGTCCTGTGTTTGCGCATGAGCATTCATTAACGGACCACGCTGCCAGTGCTACCAGGTAAACATGACCGTTGGGAGAGCAGGGAGAAGCAGGGGTGGGGAAAGAGGAAGCAGAGGAGAGGTGAGAAAGGAGGAAGCAGAGGAGAGGTGGGGAAGGGGGAAGCAGGGGAAAGAAAAGCAGGAGGATGTGATGAAAACAAGAATGGAGGGAGAGCAGGAACTAGAATGATTAAAGCTTGATAATGTTACAGTGAGACCCTTTGCTTTATTTGACCAGGTAGTGCCATTGAGGTCACAAGGGAGACTTGTGAAAGGAGCTAAAAGGAATAAATCAGGTAGATAGGTCAAGGTAGGATATTATATTATTAAAAACTGTTTTAAGTGAGAAGTAGGCATTGGTCTGAAGCCAAAAAAGAAAGGAAATTCACAAGCCCACAATGCCTACTCCACCCATGCTCTACCAAGGTTTTCCAGCACACAGCTTTGACCTACTACAGTAGTTGTGTTGGTCTATTGTACTTCAAACAATGTGTATGCAGGTTGCTTAAAATTCTAACGTTCTCAAGATTTTCTGTTTGAAGGTGCATTATATAACATTTCCCCTTACAAAGACAGATTTTTTTTGTGCAACCAAAAGTCTGTTATTGGCAGTGCTATTGTTACCTTTAATTCGGCCTCTGCCAAAAGGTCTGGGCCTTAATGGCACAGGTGGTGCGCTTGCATACCAAGGGTAGATGGTTTAAAACCTGGTCTACTGGCTGTTGCCCTCTAATAACTCAAATCAGTTTTGAACTAACTATTAAAGTATGTGTAGAATTGACCATGGATAGTCTCAAGTAATTGTCTGCGCAAGGGATGTAGCTCAGTTGGTAGAGCATGGCGTTTGCAATGCCAGGGTTGTGGGTTCAATTCCCACGGGGGGCCAGTATAAAAAAATAAAAAAATTATGTATGCGCTCACTAACTGTAAGTCGCTCTGGATAAGAGCATCTGCTACATGACTAAAATGAAAAATGTAATTGTGACAGTCTTACATTGTAAAATAGGACTCAATTCCCATTGAAAGCAAAGCAAAAGAAAACGGTTTTAAGTCATTGACTTTTGAAGGTTGTATATGTCAGCCACAGAGACTAAACAAAGATATCCCCATGTACCCTAGCGCCACATCTTTCTTGTACCTTTTACAGCTTGTTTCTAGCCTAAAGCGTTGCAGAGTTATGCATCCTATACATTTATATAATATAGCGCAAGTGAACAGCAAACCTGTTTTTTTAAAAATCGAATAAAGCAACACCTCACGGCACAGCGCCTCTCCCCCATGTGACCTACTTGTTGTGTGTATGTACTGACATGTGGAACTAATAGATGCACACACAAGCACACTACATGTTAATGTTTTTGAATGTATGTCAATTGTAAAAGTATTTTGTCTGGAAGGTATTTTTCGTTATGTGTCGGACCCCAGTAAGACTAGCTGTCACTACTGGCGTCAGCTAATGGGGATCCTAATAAATTAAAAATATAATCTAGGTTTGGGGGGGGGGCAGTTTCCAACATCCAGATCTGAGCTGTAAATACAATAAAGACGGTCAAATGGCAGAGTTGTTAGTTTGGCATTTTTGATCAAAATGTCAAGACAGGAGAAGGAGCATACTGGAATTTATTATGGATGTTAGAAACTGGTGAGTTTTACTGATGTTAGCAAGCATGCATTTGTACACTGCAGTCAGTGCACAACCGAGGCACTGTTTACATGTAACAAGCTATTTGTTTTCTCAGCTACAGTTTGAGTTGTGTCGTGTCTGACAGTGAAATGTGGCTAGCTCTGACCATAGCTTAGACTATGGAGTAGCGAGCAAGCTAGTGTTGCAAAATCCCACTGCATGCATTGTAAGGTAGCAGCGTGACAATTTGCCCAAAGTTTGGTGTTGGTATTGAACTGATGTAGCTAGCTAGGTATGTTTTGTGGGAAAATGTTGGACTGGCATAGCTAGCTTCTGTGTCAAGGTCAGCTGTTGTTGTCTGGCTCTAGCTAGCTAATGGCTGAATTAATTTGTGTAAAAATCTTCCAATATCACCAAATACAGCTAGCCACCTTTCTTTGCCTGTTCACTAGCTTTCAGCTGACTGGTGTTAGCTTGCTACAGAGGCTAGCTGCTGGACTTTGGATAAGCAAGCTAACGTTAGCTATCTAACATTAGCTAACTTTACAGCCTTACGTTGGCTAACGTTACCTAGCTAGCTAACTGGCTATCATAGCAGCCAAGGACATTCGCTAGCTTATCTCTACATATTTGTTAGTGCTCTGATTACACGCAAGAGTCTAGGTCGGCAGTTTACACAGATGACTTCAGCATTTTATGAAAAACCATCCTTGGCAAAATATAGCTAGCTTTCCTCGCTTATTGGTTAGCTACCTAGCCATCTTTAGCTCTCATCTGACTGGTATAACATTACGTTAGTTAGCTATACAGTAGCTAGCTACAGCTACTGGCTAGCTAGATAATGACAACAAAACAAAATTCATTGGCTTATCAAATCGGAAACAGCTCACTAATATCAACCGACCCATTTCTTCATGTCGGACAATTATCTGTATGCATTTATTGATTAACCTCAGCTTGAAAACCAACATACATCTACAGTAGCCTAGGTTGGTTTTCAACCACTTCTTATGCTTGGTGCAGGCAACCTGCTGTGTTATTGAGTTGCTGAGCAAACGAGTTGCTATGCCCAGTTTTAGACAGAATAGAACTTTGAGATTCGGCTGAAAAATATGTTAGCATTGCCAGAAATGCTACAAAAAGGTAGCACCTCTTAGGTTCTCTACTGGCACATGAAGAGCAATAAATTATACATTTAATCAAAACTGTTGCACCTACAAACTTATTCAGTCCAAAACCTGGCAAGTCTAATGGTCACTTTATGGATGCTGTAGTCTCGTTCTTATCTGACGCCTAGGTCTTGAACTAGGTCGGGGCAAGAAATTGTATTTTTTCTTAATGCTAACAACCCAGTTAAAAATCTGGTATAGTGGCTCTCAGTAACGGCAACGGACGAGAGGCACATCCAATCAAGTTGATTTGCGAAGTTTCATCGACATTGGTGTCATATTGGCTTAGATATTTCTTTACAGTCTAAGACATTGGGGGATGGGGGGGCGGTACTAAGCTGACATATGTCATTGTTTTAAGATGGTCATACTATGGATCATTTAGCTATTTGATTTTGAATTTTAGGACCCCTTAGGAATAATTTTTTTTTTTAAATTAATTTATAAAATATTGATTTTGGCCTTTACTACTGAAGCCCATAGAAATGAATAACACATTCATAAATGGCAAAAAGGACAGTAAAAAAAATAATCACAAGAAACAAGGTTGAGTGTCTTTCCTAAATCTAGGAGATATAAAAACACTCAGGAAATATTCAAAACCGGTACCGTTTACCTTCAGACGAGTCCCGCGACACTTGTGGGGGGTCATAGAGCATAATAGTTTGCAGGTCAAACCGTTCAGATGTTTACGTGAGAAGACCGATTTTTGGGATCTCTCATGGTCTGACCAACACCGCTCTAGCTCTGCCACCTTTCACCGCAGATGAGGAAGTGCGACATTGGTGGATGCGGTAGATTGAGATGCCTCTAGCTTAAACTGACGAATGTTGATGGGAATTGTTTTGTTATGTAAGTTAGATTGACGCACTGGTGCATCAATCGTCTATAGGGGGATATGATTGTTGGGAGATTTGAATTTAACATTGAGCTTCAACCAATCCCATACTATAGTCGTGCCGAACTATAGTATGGGATTGGTTGATAAATTGGTTGATATAATCATAATAAATTATTATATAGTATTATACTATATTCCAGTACTGTACTAATTCCCAGAACTCAGTGAGACTATCCTGTCCAGATGCCGTATCTTAAATTGGGCAATCCTTTTGTTTCAGGAATCGTCCTGCACAGCAGGAAATGCAAACTTGTAGTCTATTCAAGGTTTAAAAAAAGGCTTCTAAAGTATGTAATTTCTACTTTAAAATGTAAGACTTGATTTGCCCTAACAAAAAATGTATATTAATTATAACCCACATAATAATTCACATTTCTTGTTGCTGCAGGATTATGTTCCTGCTATGGTAAACTGGGTCAAATTAAGATATGTCACCTGTATACAGTAGATAAAGGTTAAATACATTTTTTTAAAGTTACTGTACTCACTCCCAGAACTCGGTGACGGGCGAGGTGAAGTTGGTGATGTTAGCGGCCAGCATCAGGGTCTTGTTCTTGCGGATGGTGTCCTCCACACAGCGGTCTGTGTTCCAGGAGTTTTTACACTTGGCCCAGGGCAGCTCCGGCTGGAAGCACTGGAACAGGTAATACAAACCCCAGGCCAGGATCACTATGTAGTAGATGTTCAGGAGGGACACGATCACAATCGAAGCATAGCCAATACCTGGGGGGAAAGGGAAAGGTCACATAAATGTTCATCTTGCATGCCAGACATCAGAGTACATGCAAATATTCAGAGACAAATGTATACTGTACAAAAACACTTACAAAGGGAGGTTTGACATAAAGGAATCCGATGTAGCTATATTTTGCAATGAACCCATGTGTATGTTTTGAATGTTGTTGTAATCGTTTGGCTATAGGACATGAAAATCTCCTCCTCCTCTCCTCTACCTCACCCTTCCCTCATTCCTCCTCTCCCCTCCTCGCCTCCACCTCCCCCTTCCCTCCACACTCCTCCTCGCCTCCACCTCCCCCTTCCCTCCACACTCCTCCTCTCCTCTACCTCCCCCTTCCCTTCCCTCACTTCTCTTCTCCCCTCCTCCACCTCCCGCTTCCCTCCACTCCTCACTCCTCTCCTCTTCTCTCCTCCACCTCCCGCTTCCCTCCACTCCTCACTCCTCTCCTCTTCTCGCCTCCACCTCCCCCTTCCCTCCACTTCTCACTCCTCTCCTCTCCCCTCCTCTACCTCCCCCTTCCCTCCACTCCTCACCTCTGGGTTATCTCCATTCTCTCCCCTCCTCTCAAAATCACATGTTAACATCTCTGTTCAAACAGACAGCAGTGTTGACGTCCTCCCACATCACTTCCCTGAATGAAAATCAGCCTCCATCCCTCCTCTCCTTTCCTCCATCAGTCTCTCCCTCCCTTTCTCTCTCCCTCCCTCCTCCCACTGTCACCCTCTGTTACTCCCCCCCCTCCTCCCACTGTCTCTCCCTGCCTCCCTCCCTCCCTCCTCCCACTGTCACCCTCTGTTACTTCCCCCCCCTCCTCTCACTGTCTCTCCCTGCCTCCCTCCCTCCCCTCCTCCCACTGTCACCCTCTGTCACTTCCCTTTTATGAAAATGAAACTGGGCCGCCCCCACCAATCCATTCAGGCAGGCAGCCACCAGAGCTGAAAAGTAACAGCTTGCTTTGCTGACATCCAGTCTCATCATATCTGAATGTATTATACAAATAGAGAGCTTTTGAGTGAGGCTTGGCCTGGTTTGGTTTGGCTGGAAGGTGAGTGCCTGTCTGCGTCCCAAACAGTTCCCCTATTCCCATAGGGCCCTGGTCAAAAGTAGTGCACTATGTAGAGTATAGGGGTGCCATTAAGACCCCAGAGGGGGTGCCATTAAGACACAGCCTATGTCTACAGATAGAGCTCGTCAGCTTTCTGCCATCTAGACTGATACATACACAGCTCAATAGCGCTGTCTTCTTTTCTGTTTATAAGATTGTCTGTTTGTCTCTCTCCTTCTTGGGTCAGACCTCATTGATAGGCATCTCTCTGATGTTTTCCTGCGCCGCTGCCATAGCAACCTCTAATTCAGCACACTATGTACACGGCATGGCTGAGTCTCAAGGGCTCCGTGTTTGTGTGTGTGTGTGGGGGGGGGGGGTGGGGTAAAATCCCTAAGAAAATATATCAGAAGATAGCTGGGTAGCAAGACAAAGCGAATTTTGAGTGGCATGAGCAAAGTACAGCCAAGATCAGTGTACCATCTTAATACTTTCAGTTTCCCTCAACCCTCAGTACAGTGTGTGTAATGTCTAATGAAGCCAGGACATATCAGCTGCCAGTGAGTTGGCAGTTAGGAGAGGAGGGGAGTCCAAAGGGAACAGGATGCAACTGCAGTACAGAGCGCCTAGCAACCAGGCATTATCAAAATAAGGCTAGTTGTTGGTTGGACTACCCTGGTGGCAAGTGTGGGCGAGGCAGAGCCAGTGTAATGCAATGTGTGGTAGCTTTCCTTCCTGGCCTGGGCTGGCATGAATAAGATGATTGACCTGCCCATCAATTATTTATTATTCACTTGATTTCGGCTGAAGGTCGTTGACCCGATTTGACCGAGAATGTGCCTCTCTTCTGGCTACTCTTGCCAGGTCGTCATTGGAACTAAGATTAAGTTTTTGATTGGCTGACCTGTATAAATAAAGGCTTTATTAAAATTGAATCTTTATTTAACTAGGAAATATCCTTGAGGGTAGAAACCGCTTTTGTGAGGGCAACCTTAAACGATAAATACAATTTATCAAAATGTACTCACCAGTAAAGATGGGGCAAAGTTTTTCCCAGCAGGTGATTCCACCCTCGGAGGTGTACTGTCCGAGGGCCACCTCCAGGAAAAACACGGGGAGACCTCCGCCAAAGAGGAAGATGAAGTACGGGATGAGAAATGCACCTGGAGGAGAGAAGACGAATGTGTCAGGTTTAAGAAAAACAAATGTGGTCAAAACCAATGAAGTACACTACCGTTCAAAAGTTTGGGGTCACTTAGAAATGTCCTTGTTTTCGAAAGAAATGTCCATCAAAATAACATCAAATTGCAACTCTGCCTAGAAGGTCAGCATCCCGGAGTCGCCTCTTCACTGTTGATGTTGAGACTGGTGTTTTGCAGGTACTATTTAATGAAGCTGCCAGTTGAGAACCTGTGAGGCATCTGTTTCTCAAACTAAAACACTAATGTATTTGTCCTCTTGCTCAGTTGTGCACCGGGGCCTCCCACTCCTCTTTCTATTCTGGTTAGAGCCAGTTTGCGCTGTTCTGTGAAGGGAGTAGTACACAGCATTGTACGAGATCTTCAGTTTCTTGGCAATTTCTCGCATGGAATAGCCTTCATTTCTCAGAACAAGAATAGACTGACGAGTTTCAGAAGAAAGTTATTTGTTTCTGGCCATTTTGATCCTGTAATCGAACCCACAATTGCTGATGCTCCAGATACTCAACTAGTCTCAAGAAGGCCAGTTTTATTGCTTCTTTAATCAGCAAAACAGTTTTTTAATCAGCACAACAGTTTTCAGCTGTGCTAACATAATTGCAAAAGGGTTTTCTAATGATCAATTAACCTTTTAAAATGATAAACTTGCATTAGCAAACACAACGTGCCATTGGAACACAGGACTGATGGTTGCTGATAATGGGCCTCTGTACGCCTATGTAGATATTCCATAAAAAAATCAGCCGTTTCCAGCTACAATAGCGATTTACAACATTAACAATGTCTACACTGTATTTCTGATCAATTTGATGTTATTTTAATGGACAAAAAATTTGCTGTTCTTTCGAAAACAAGAATTTCTAAGTGACCCCAAACTCTGAATCTGAGTATCTACGGTAAATCATTTTTACGTCAGTAATGTTAGAAGGGAGTGAGATTGAGGACATTCATTTGTTAGTTAAGTAAGTCAACCATGGAATGGTTGGTCAATTGGAATGGCTTTGAACTGTAAAACCTTCATGTTCTAGACCTAAATAGCAGCTGTAAAGGAACCATGGTTGCATGCAGAGAGACTGCAGCACATTTGGTTCCTTGGAAGTTGTGGGAACGTACGATTTTGGTTTCCCATTGGTTCTGAACGGTAAAACTGAAAGCTTTTTTGAATGTTCTGAGAACGGAAGTGAAAATTTCGCCTGTTCTGGGAACATACATTTTTAGCTTGCAGGGAGTTTCTGAGAACGTTTTACTATGGTTCCCTGAATGTTTTCCTGGGAGGTTTTATTAACATTCTGAGGAAGGTAATTATAGGTTATTTGAAGTTTTTTTTAAACTTCCTTAAATCTTTCACTAAATGTTTGAATAAGACTTTTAATAACACTGCTAGCTTAGGTTAACTGTTTTGAACTACAAGCACAGATAGGACACATGCAAACACATGTATTTTTTAAATCATGAAAACACATATTTGTTATTGTGGCACGGCATCAGTGAGATTTGAACCTATGATCTTCTGTTGGATGGAGCTAGCATGCTTTTTTAACTAATTCAAAGCAGTTAATTTTAATCCATTCAAACAGACCCCATTTCAAAGGAAACAAGCACCCATTAAGATCACACACTTAACAAGATAGAGGATAGAGAGAGTTTTGTTTTTAAATAACATTCTTAGAACGTTCTTTGAATGTTGCTAATGTTTTCTTGTGGGTTTTTTTAATGGAACATTTTCTTAATGTACTGAGAACAGGACTTTAAATAGAATCATGAGGTAACGTGCAGAAAATGTTATGCTGAAGTACTGAAATTCCCACAGAAGATTGCGGTTTCTTAACGTTCTTGGAACAATTTGAGAACATTCCCAATGTCAAACCAGTTGGAGAATGTTCCTAGAACATCAAAATTGAAATGAAATCTAACCGTGTTTGAACTTTTAGGAAGCGTTCTGTTAAAGTAATGAAATACCAAGAAAATAATGTTTTTAGTCAAGTTCCTTTAAATGTGCTGCGAATGTTCCAAAGCCAAGCAACTATCCTACACCATTCCCAGAAAGTTGTGGGACGATTGTATGCAAAATAACCACAGGACAACCACACTCTCACCAAACTCTAAGAAACATATGGTTCTCAAAACGTTATGTGCTAGCTGTTGACCTGTATTAACCCACTCATTACTTGTATTAATAACCCACTTGAACGCAGCACTCTGCATCTTCTGTTTACATGAATGAGTCACAGTGAAATAGGGTCAATCACCCCAAACCTCTTAAAATACAGAGATGGAATTGGAATGGCTTCATTCCCCTTCACCCTTCATGTCCTAGGCAGTAGCCGCATACGAGACAGAAACTCACCTCCGCCATTCTTATAGCAGAGGTATGGGAAACGCCAGACGTTCCCTAAACCCACGAAGCCGCCAGCGACGGACAGGATAAAGTCAAGCTTGGAGTTCCACTTCTCCCTCTGGACAGGCTTCCCCTCTGCCTCGTCCTCGGGCCGGGTGCCCGGGCTCTTCCCTGGGGAAGGTTTCAGCGTGTCCTTATGGAAGTCCTTCAGACACTGGAGCTTCTCTTTCTGTGCCATGCTGCGTGGGGGAGGGGGGGGGGGTTGAGATAGAGAGAGAGAGAGAGAAAGAGAATAAATGATTAGATAGAGTTCATCTGAGGTGAGTTGATATAGTAAAGACCTAGCATCCTCGTCAATTGGATTTGCGGGTCCCTGGGTTCGAGTCCCAGTGGGGGTTACCCACCTAAATTCGCTGCAATATGTTCTAGAAGAATACAAAAACACCACACTTCATGGTGAACGGGGGTCCAGCTGACTGACCTAATGTTCAGTTAATAGAACAAATTAAATCAGGAGCAACATCCTTCTCTTCCTCCCTCTGCTTCACACGGACACGAGGGTCTTATTCATTTGGCACCAAACAGAAGAAAACTGATTGATAAAGGGAGGGACTAACTCGACTTGTCCAATAAGAAACTCTTATTTTCGTTGTACCATGTTTTGCTACATTCTTCGATGGTGTGCGCGAAATGAATACGACCCAGTTTGGGCTGCTCGGTGATCTGTCCTCTGAGGAACTAGCTGAAGTGCATATCTAATGTGGTCCTCTGTAGCTCAATTGGTAGAGCATGGAGCTTGTAACGCCAGGGTAGTGGGTTCGATCCCCGCGACCACCCAAACGTTAAAAAAAAATTATGCACGCGTGACTGTAAGTCGCTTTGGATAAAAGCTTCTGCTAAATGTCTTATTATTATTAATGTATTTGCTGTTGAGAGCAGGACACAAACTGACTGAAATACAATTTCTTACAAATAGGTGTGAATGTGTATGAGGCAGAGGAAGGTGTGTATGAAGCAGAGGAAGGTGTGGATGTGTATGAAGCAGAGGAAGGTGTGGATGTGTATGAAGCAGAGGAAGGTGTGGATGTGTATGAAGCAGAGGAAGGTGTGGATGTGTATGAGGCAGAGGAAGGTGTGGATGTGTATGAAGCCGAGGAAGGTGTGGATGTTTATGAAGCAGAGGAAGGTGTGGATGAAGCAGAGGAAGGTGTGGATGTGTATGAGGCAGAGGAAGGTGTGTATGAAGCAGAGGAAGGTGTGGGTGTGTGTAAATATAAATCCAATCAATTATCAATTATTGATTAACCCATCATTTCTGTGTGTGTGTCTGTGTGTGTGTGATAAAATAATTTGGTGGGTGCTTATATTTGTCCTATTACACACGTACAAGTGTGTATCATACACATGTGTGAATTGGAGACACCCTCTGAGAGTGGGGTCACGGCCAGGGTCTGCCATTATCAACGGCGACCCTGCGTGTGTGTGTGTGTGTGTGTAAATTTAACCTGTCAAACCCCATGGCTATAATTCACATACACATGCCATACAGTCATGTCAACACAAATTCCCAGAGGGGCATATAATTGATGGTTTGGATATCCTGTTCTCCTTTTCCAACCCTGTTATTGAGTAACTTATCTTACGTATATGCATCTGTCACGACTTCCGCCGAGGATGCCTCCCCTCCTTGTTTGGGCAGGTTTCGGCGTTCGTCGTCACCGGCTTACTAGCTACTGCCGATCCATTTATCATCACTCCACTTGTCATGTCTTGTCTTGTCAATCACACACACCTGGTGCTCATTCCCCTAATTAGTATGTGTATAAGTGTTCCCTCTGTTCCCCTTGTCTTTGTGAGTGATTGTTTCATTGTGAGAGCCAGGAGCTCGGTTCAGCTGCTCTTCCATTTGTTATTGCCAAGGTGGAATATTTCCCTTGTGATAGTTTAGTTTTGACGCTTGGTGCGTTTTATTTATGTAAACGGAATAAACTCTGTGTTTTACCTCCTGCGCCTGACTCCTTCATTCACACCTCATCACAGCATCAATCAATCATTCCATGTCTATAATACTTTACTAATATTTTTGTAATTCACAAAATATATATGAGGGGAAATGCTTGGTGTAATAAAGTCTTGAAGTATGTGTGATATCATATACAGTGGAGGAAAAAAGTATTTGATCCCCTGCTGATTTTGTACGTTTGCCCACTGACAAAGACATGATCAGTCTATAATTTTAATGGTAGGTTTATTTGAACAGTGAGAGACAGAATAACAACAAAAAAATCCAGAAAAACGCATGTAAAAAATGTTATGAATTGATTTGCATTTTAATGAGGGAAATAAGTATTTGACCCCTCTGCAAAACACGACTTAGTACTTGGTGGCAAAACCCTTGTTGGCAATCACAGAGGTCAGACGTTTCTTGTAGTTGGCCACCAGGTTTGCACACATCTCAGGAGGGATTTTGTCCCACTCCTCTTTGCAGATCTTCTCCAAGTAATTAAGGTTTTGAGCCTGATGTTTGGCAACTCGAACCTTCAGCTCCCTCCACAGATTTTCTATGGGATTAAGGTCTGGAGACTGGCTAGGCCACTCCAGGACCTTAATGTGCTTCTTCTTGAGCCACTCCTTTGTTGCCTTGGCCGTGTGTTTTGGGTCATTGTCATGCTGGAATACCCATCCACGATCCATTTTCAATGCCCTGGCTGAGGGAAGGAGGTTCTCACCCAAGATTTGACGGTACATGGCCCCGTCCATCGTCCCTTTGATGCGGTGAAGTTGTCATGTCCCCTTAGCAGAAAAACACCCCCAAAGCATAATGTTTCCACCTCCATGTTTGACGGTGGGGATGGTGTTCTTGGGGTCATAGGCAGCATTCCTCCTCCTACAAACACAGCGAGTTGAGTTGATGCCAAAGAGCTCGATTTTGGTCTCATCTGACCACAACAATTTCACCCAGTTCTCCTCTGAATCATTCAGTTGTTCATTGGCAAACTTCAGACGGCCCTGTATATGTGCTTTCTTGAGCAGGGGGACCTTGCGGGCGCTGCAGGATTTCAGTCCTTCACGGCGTAGTGTGTTACCAATTGTTTTCTTGGTGACTATGGTCCCAGCTGCCTTGAGATCATTGATAAGATCATCCTGTGTAGTTCTGGGCTGATTCTTCACCATTCTCATGATCATTGCAACTCCATGAGGTGAGATCTTGCATGGAGCCCCAGGCCGAGGGAGATTTACTGTTATTTTGTGTTTCTTCCATTTGCGAATAATCGCACCAACTGTTGTCACCTTCTCACCAAGCTGCTTGGCGATGGTCTTGTAGCCCATTCCAGCCTTGTGTAGGTCTACAATCTTGTCCCTGACATCATTGGAGAGCTCTTTGGTCTTGGCCATGGTGGAGAGTTTGGAATCTGATTGATTGATTGCTTCTGTGGACAGGTGTCTTTTATACAGGTAACAAGCTGAGATTAGGTGCACTCCCTTTAAGAGTGTGCTCCTAATCTCAGTTCGTTACCTGTATAAAAGACACCTGGGAGCCAGAAATCTTTCTGATTGAGAGGGGGTCAAATACTTATTTCCCTCATTAAAATGCAAATCAATTTATAACATTTTTGACATGCGTTTTCCTGGATTTTTTTGTTGTTATTCTGTCTCTCACTGTTCAAATAAACCTGCCATTAAAATTATAGACTGATAATTTCTTTGTCAGTGGGCAAACGTACAAAATCAGCAGGGGATCAAATACTTTTTTTCCTCACTGTAGGCCTACATAATCATGATATTTAGTACATCTGAATTGAACTGTATTGCCTCTTGCCTCTTGGTAGGCCGTCATTGTAAATAAGAATTTGTTCTTAATTGACCTGCCTAGTAAAATAAAAGGTTTTAAAAAATCATAAATAAAATGGCTCTGTCACTCTACCTACAACAGGTCAGGCCAGCCAAGTCAAAAGCAAACTTTACACACATACTACTGTGGACATTAGGAGCCGAGGGTTACGCGGGCTGGAGGAATCACAGAGGTGAGAAGCCAAGATGTAGAACTTGATCCACAGTGGTCCACCTGATACCCTGAGCCCTCAGCCCTGCTCTCTAAAGCAGTTTCCTCGCTCTCTCTCTCTACTCTCTCTCTACCTCCCTCTACTCTCCCGCTTTGTTCTCCCTGTCTCTATGTACCCTCTACTTCCTAAGAGGACTATTGTATGTTGAAATGTAAACAGATATTATCTTGAATCTCCGTCCAATGGGAAACATACACAGAATTTACGCTGTACATAAGCTTGACGCCGGACACGTATAGGAGGTTAAAGAGCTCTATACAACTTGTACTCAATCACATTACATAACTCACTTTATCCATCAGTCACTTTCTTTTCACCCTGAGGTCACTCTCTCTCTGTCACTCAGTTCAATTTAATTCAATTCAAAGGGCTTTATTGGCATTGGAAACACAATGTTTACATTGTGGTGGTGATTTTTGTTTTTGTTTATTAGTCATTTAGCAGACGCTCTTATCCAGAGCGACTTACAGGAGCAATTAGGGTTAAGGGCACATCGACAGATTTTTCACCTAGTCGGCTCGGGGATTAGAACCAGCGACCTTTCGGTTACTGGCACAACGCTCTTAACCACTAAGCTACCTACCGATGTGGGGGGGTGATGGTAGTGATGTGGTGGTGGTGGTGTGGTGGGGATGATGTGGTGGTGGTGATGTGGTGGTGGTGGTGATGGTGTGTTGTTGGTGTGGTGGTGGTGGTGATGTGGTGGTGGTGTGGTGGTGGTTGTGGTGTGATGGTGTGATGTGGTGGTGGTGGTGTGATGTGGTGGTGGTGTGGTGGTGGTTGTGGTGGTGTTGTCGGTGGTGATGTGGTGGTTGTGGTGTGATGTGGTGGTGGTGTCGGTGGTGGTTGTAGTGTGATGTGGTGGTGGTTGTGGTAGTGGTAGTGATGTGGTGGTGGGGGTGTGGTGGTGGTGGTGATGGTGGTGGTGTGTTGTTGGTGATGGTGGTGGTGGTGATGGTGTGGTGTTGGTGTGGTGGTGGTGGTGGTGGTTGTGGTTGTGGCGTGGTGGTGGTGTCGGTGGTGGTTGTAGTGTGATGTGGTGGTGGTTGTGGTGTGATGTGGTGGTGGTTGTGGTGGTGTGGTGGTGGTTGTGGTGGGGGTGGTGGTGGTGATGTCGGTGGTGGTGATATGGTGGTGATGTGGTGGTGGTGGTGGTGGTGGTGGTTGTGGTGGTGGTGATGTGGTGGTGGTGTTGGTGGTGATGGTGATGTGGTGGTGTGTCGGTGGTGGTTGTGGTGGTGGTGTGATGTGGTGGTGGTTGTGGTGGTGTGGTGTGGTGGTGGGGGTGTGATGTGGTGGTGGTTGTTGTGGTGGTGTCGGTGGTGATGTGGTGGTGGTTGTTGTGGTGGTGGTGTCGGTGGTGATGTGGTGGTGGTTGTTGTGGTGGTGGTGGTGGTGTCGGTGGTGATGTGGTGGTGGATGTGGTGTTATGTGGTGGTGATGTGGTGTTGGTTGTTGTGGTGGTGGTGTATATGTTAGTGTATCAACTGTCAGCTATAAAAATAAATAAAGAGAGTCACACTCTATATACAGTTGAAGTCGGAAGTTAACATGCACCATACTTTTCCTTCCTCATGATGCCATCTATTTTGTGAAGTGCACCAGTCCCTCCTGCAGCGAAGCACCCCCACAGCATGATGCTGCCACCCCCGTGCTTCATGGTTGGGATGGTGTTCTTCGGCTTGCAAGCATCCCTCTTTTTCCTCCAAACATAACGATGGTCATTATGGCCAAACAGTTCTATTTTTGTTTCATCAGACCAGAGGACATTTCTCAAAAAAGTACGATCTTTGTCCCCATGTGCAGTTGCAAACCGTAGTCTGGCTTTTTTATGGCGGTTTTGGAGCAGTGACTTCTTCCTTGCTGAGCGGCCTTTCAGGTTATGTCGATATAGGACTAGTTTTACTGTGGATATAGATACTTTTGTACCTGTTTCCTCCAGCATCTTCACAAGGTCCTTTGCTTTTGTTCTGGGATTGATTTGCACTTTTCACACCAAAGTACGTTCATCTCTAGGAGACAGAACGCGTCTCCTTCCTGAGTGGTATGACGGCTGCGTGGTCCCATGGTGTTTATACTTGCGTACTATTGTTTGTACAGATGAACGTGGTACCTTCAGGCGTTTGGAAATTGCTCCCAAGGATGAACCAGACTTGTGGAGGTCTACAATTTTTTTTCTGAGGTCTTGACTGATTTCTTTGGATTTTCCCATGATGTCAAGCAAAGAGGCACTGAGTTTGAAGGTATGCCTTGAAATACATCCACAGGTATACCTCCAATGACTCAAATGATGTCAATTAGCCTATCAGAAGCTTCTAAAGCCATGACATCATTTTCTGGAATTTTCCAAGCTATTTAAAGGCACAGTCAACTTAGTGTATGTAAACTTCTGACCCACTGGAATTGAGATACAGTGAATTATAAGTGAAATAATCTGTCTGTAAACAATTGTTGGAAAAATGACTTGTGTCATGCACAAAGTAGATGTCCTAACCGACTTGCCAAAACTATAGTTTGTTAACAAGAAATTTGTGGAGTGGTTGAAAAACGAGTTTTAATGGCTCCAACCTAAGTGTGTAAACTTCTGACTTCAACTGTATATATATATATAAACTCCCAGTAATTTATTGGATAAAACACCAACGTTTCGGCATCGCTGTGCCTTCTTCTTCTGGGTAATGTCGTGAACGCTTAATAATAATAGTAATAATATAATATGCCATTTAGCAGACGCTTTTATCCAAAGCGACTTACAGTCATGCGTGCATAAATGTTTACGTATGGGTGGTCCCGGGGATGGAACCCACTACCCTGGCGTTACAGGCGCCGTGCTCTACCAGCTGAGCTACAGAGGACCACGTGGACCACAGGAACCACATTATGTGCTTTTTATTAGTGCATCTCCTGTCACTCTGGCCAGCCTCTTTAAATGCTCTGGCTGCTCACTCAGACTAAACAGAGCAGACACCAAGGGACCGCCCATATGGACCACCTGTGTCCCAAATGGCACCCTATTCAACAACAACAAAAAGTGGTTGTCCCACTGGCTATCATAAGTTGAATGCACCAATTTGTAAGTCGCTCTGGATAAGAGCGTCTGCTAAATGATGTAAATGTAAATGTATTCCCTGCACTACGGCCCATACAGCTCTGATCAAAAGAAGTGCACTTTGTAGGGAATAGAGTGCCTATTGAGATGCAGCCTAAGACAATTAAACGCAATGTGCAGATTGGACAGCGCTCCCGAGCCGAGGATGACACAGCCGACTGTGAGGCTGTTACTGGGAGGCTGTGACTGGGATGCTGTGACTGGGATGCTGTGACAGGGATGCTGTGACTGGGATGCTGTGACTGGGAGGCTGTGACTGGGAGGCTGTGACTGGGAGGCTGTGACTGGGATGCTGTGACTGGGATGTTGTGACTGGGAGGCTGTGACTGGGAGGCTGTGACTGGGAGGCTGTGACTGGGAGGCTGTGACTGGGAGGCTGTGACTGGGATGCTGTGACTGGGATGCTGTTACTGGGATGCTGTGACTGGGTTGCTGTGACTGGGTTGCTGTGACTGGGTTGCTGTGACTGGGATGCTGTGACTGGGATGCTGTTACTGGGATGCTGTGACTGGGATGCTGTTACTGGGATGCTGTGACTGGGATGCTGTGACTGGGATGCTGTGACTGGGAGGCTGTTACTAGGATGCTGTTACTGGGATGCTGTTACTGGGATGCTGTGACTGGGATGATGTGACTGGGATGATGTGACTGGGATGATGTGACTGGGATGCTGTGACTGGGATGATGTGACTGGGATGATGTGACTGGGAGCCTGTGACTGGGAGGCTGTTACTGGGAGGCTGTAAATTTCCACTCACTACCCAGAAAGGAGAGGGCTGTGTGGGCTGTGTCTGCGTGTGTGTCTGCGTGTGTGTCTGCGTGTGTGTCTGCGTGTGTGTCTGCGTGTGTGCACCTTCCTGGAATCATCCACTTTACATGTATCAAGTACACTGGTAAGTTAAGGCAAAGACTGATGAACTCAACAAGAACCTTACCGGGCCTGGGCAGCGATCCACACCTCTGCGCATCACCATTCCTACAGCGAGGTACTTGGGATCTAATTCAGCACGACAATGCCTTTCTCTTAAAAGTAACCTCAAATAACTCTAAACTTCCAATTCCTGAAATCGTACAATAATAGAACCTCAGTTTAAAAACCAAAAGAGAGGCTATGATTGGCTTCCTATTTGCAGGTTTGTATCTGAATTCGGTAAAATCCCAAATCATCATACGCGATGGCTTGGTAAATAAGAGAATTGTCTCATTAAATGGCACCGACCGTGTATTATCCCTGCACAATAAGCACTTTCTCCACTATATCCAATGTATGCTCTATCCCTATAGCCCACAGCACCACACACAGACCAGCCTGGTCTCATCGACTAGACGTAACATAGCCCACAGCACCACACACAGACCAGCCTGGTCTCATCGACTAGACGTAACATAGCCCACAGCACCACACACAGACCAGCCTGGTCTCATCGACTAGACGTAACATAGCCCACAGCACCACACACAGACCAGCCTGGTCTCATCGACTAGACGTAACATAGCCCACAGCACCACACACAGACCAGCCTGGTCTCATCGACTAGACGTAACATAGCCCACAGCACCACACACAGACCAGCCTGGTCTCATCGACTAGACGTAACATAGCACACAGCACCACACACAGACACAATAGTCACAGCTGTTTGCATAAGCAAAATGTATCTGTGCATTCTATTGTTC
The DNA here is from genome assembly GCF_964263955.1 of Coregonus lavaretus. Classification (NCBI taxonomy): domain Eukaryota; kingdom Metazoa; phylum Chordata; class Actinopteri; order Salmoniformes; family Salmonidae; genus Coregonus; species Coregonus lavaretus. The sequence goes on from NC_139995.1 coordinate 55,561,807, forward strand.
TAGTTGTCTGCATGCTTTTTTTTCTGTAGCCTTTGGCATTGAAGAATGGATATTGTTGTTGTTTTTGTGCTGGCTTGCACAGGCGTTTTATACATTAAATTATCAAGGTAAAGGAGTACAGAGCACAGTGAATAGGAACAAACACAGAACTCCAGAGACACTTTTAAAGCACTTTGTGACAACTGCAGTGCTGACGTTAAAAGGGGTTTTATAAATAAATACATTTGATTGATAGAGCGATACGTTAGCCTGATCGCAGATCTATTTGTAATGTCTTTCTAATGGCGTGACAATGATCACAGGACTTGGCAAGACAGCACAAACAGATCTGGGACATGGATAGAGGTAGGCATCTGAAGGCGACTGTTAGAACTTGGAACACTTGAGTGCGACATGGGAAGGTGACCACCCCCTCAGTCTATTTCAGATAAGAGATGTAAGGTTTCCAATGACTCAATAGGAAACAACATGGTGGTCAGACTAGGGTAGGTAGCTAACGTCTGTCTGTCCGGTAGCCAAAGCGTTCAATTAAACAGAGAAACAATACTGTAAAGTATGAGGAAGGAGCATTCCTTCAGAGAGCGTTCCCTTCTGTTACAGCCGATTCAGAGGTTGGAAATAGAAAGGAATGTTCACACTCAAACACAACTGTTAAATATGTGTGTGTGTGGGGGGGGGGATTTCTAATATCAAAAGCCTTGTTTACACTTGCGCTAACGTGCGTTTCGATCTGTTTACACTTTATTGCTATCCAGACAAAGCGTGCCTGACTACCATTCAGATCACAATGTGGCTTTTATTCGTCTTCACCTGTCTAATAATTGTGGGCTTTCTCAGAATGTGGCAAAGATCAGGACAAAGGACCCATGTTAGAACCAGATATGAACAGCGCTAAAAAACACAGTTGAGTCACAGCACTTTCTCCCTCTCTCTTTGATCTCTGACTCTCTCTCTGACTCGCTCTCTCTCTCTGACTCACTCTGCTCTAGTTATTGTTGCCTTGGGTTGGGGCCTGCATTCTCTCCTCTCTAACTGTAAACCACAGAGGACTTTGTCATGCTATTGAAATGCATCATGCAACATTCTGTGGTCCGGGGCCAGGGTCTTGCAGCAGACCTGGGTTCAAGTAGTATTCGAAATCAGTCAGCATTGGCTTTAGCATGAATGGTGGCCAGAGAGGCAGCGTTTGGCAGTTGTCTCACTGCTGTATTGATTACATTGTGCCAGCCAGGCTCAATCAAGCGCTAGGTAAAGTATCAGAAATTATTTCAAATACTATTTGAACCCAGGCTTTCCGAGGCAAGTGAAACTTCAGGTCTGGAGTCGGAGAGAGTGAGACATATTTATGTTGATTTATTTTCCCTTTTGTACTTGAACTATTTGCACATGTAACCCTGTACATAGCCATAATATGAGATTTGAAATGTCTCTATTCCTTTGAAACTTTTGTGAGCGTAATGTTTACTGTTCATTTTTGATTGTTTATTATCTATTTCCAATGCCAATAAAGCCCTTTGAATGTCATTTAATTGCGAGCAGGGGCAGAGAGAAAGAGAGAGAGAGGGAGAGAGAGAGAGTCAGTCTCAGGGACCTTACATAATGGCCCTACTTTAAGACCATGAACATTTCCACCGGGCCCTCACATTGAAATTTCCATTCCTCCCCTGAGTCCATGTTAACCTGCTATGATCTCTAATCTCAGTGATTAATTCAAGGAGTGGGAGAAGAAAGAAAGAAAGAAAGAAAGAAAGAAAGAAAGAAAGAAAGAAAGAAAGAAAGAAAGAAAGAAAGAAAGAAAGAAAGAAAGAAAACATTCAAAGTATTTCAACAAGGCCCCTGGCTCTCATGCTCAGCTGAGCTCCTCAATTAGACAGAGAGTGAGGGGGGAAGAAAGATAGGGAGAGAGAGAGGGGGGAGAGGAGGGAAAGAGCGAGCGAGAGAGAGAGATAGATAGATAGATATTTACACTAAGCAACTACGAGGTGAAATAATGATTTACAGAGCTTCACGGCACCCTGGTGATACGGCATGATCTTAGTTGGGTGGATGAATGTTAGTAGTGGAATCCTTAGCTTCACCAATCCATGTGTGTTGACAAGTGACTAGGCTGCTTCAAGAGGAAGAAATAAAGGAAGAGAGGATTTAACGCAGAGCTCAGTGTCATCTTAATCATCATTACAGTAGCCTAGAAATCGTTCAACCTCATTAGACTTTATTGATACTGTCAACCATTTTGGAAATACCCACAACCACCTCAAAACTCAATAACAAAGTAAGCGGGACTTACTGAATCATTAAACCAATTCCAGAGATTCAAAGATCACATGCATCAAGAGAAAAGGTTATTTCTGCCAGGAAAGTGGACATAAGGTAAACTATAGTAATGATATATTTGCTTTTGCCCATGTGACAGGGTAACATTATTATGCCAAGTCAAAGCAAAGGAAACAAACTGGCAACAATTTTTCACTCCAATTTTTTATTACAATCATCAGGTATGGTTAGGGTCTATCTATCCGTTTTTAAAAGCCCTTTATATTGTACCCTGTTACATTCCTTCCTCAAGGACACATGCTAAACATCCAAGCTCCAACATAATCAACATAATCAATTGTCTTTGTTCTACAACTGTTCCAATTATAGCCACAGAAAGAAGAAGTAGCCTTCACTGACACCGCTATATTAAATAATTTTACCAAAGATAAAGAGAGATGCAAACGTAGCTCATGTAGCCTAGTGATTACCTGTAGCCTATGCATTCGGCTATAAACTGGGTCCTGGGAATTGTCTATTTACAGATTTTTCTCTCATTCCCAGCTACGCACAAGCTAGGTGACACGGGCGGCATATAACGCAATATCATTTTTTATCATAGGCTGCAATGTAACACATCGCTGGTAGGCTAAGCACGGACTTAGACTCTTGGAGGTGTGTTTTCAGTTACGTTTCTGGGCATACTGAGAAAGCCAGATCCGAACGCGCAGAAACGAATGTAGGAAATGAAATAGAACGTAGCCCCGTTTCTCGTGGTAAAAGGATTGCATAGCTACAAAGCCAGAAAACGAAGCTGTTCAACCTATAAACCCAAGTGCGTGACTGTCTTGAGGTAGACTCTGAATCATCATTATCAGACAGACAATAGCGGGCGTTGTTATTACACCGTTATGCCATGCCAACCCATTACCCGTCCAAGGCATAATCGATGGTTCACACAATGACACCCACTATCGATTGAAGGAGAATGTATCATGCCAGCCATTTGCAGACAGGCTACACGACCGTAGACACTGGTCTTTATGTTCACCCACACATCGCCTCAATGATTTATGTCCCCCTGCCAGCCTTGAAGATCAACTCGTCTTTCGGAGATGCTGTTCATCTGAAAGGATCGAAATGTAGGCAAGGCTATATGATGGCAGAATCTGGTCTATTTTAGCCTATGACAAAGAGAACAATAAATTGTGCACATAAAATCAACTACAGGAGGATAATTTGGGGTTCAATGTGTATGAAACAACTGTGTAAAATGAGCGCCCATGACCACAACGTGTCGCCTATTCAAAGCATTTCAGCTTCGTCGCTATATAAGACAGAGGCTGGTCTAGCTTAGCCTACTATATGACCGCGGGAACAATAGGCAGCATTGTAGCCTAACCTCAAGGAGGATGTGAGAGAGTTGGTGTATGAAATGTAACATGTGCGAGCCGACCGTGCATCGTACACTCAGTGGCTGCTTCCTTTCCTGCTCTCTTGTTCCGTTAGTCAGACATTAACCGCCCGGTGGTGGTAGAAAGAGAGAAATCATTCATTTTTACATTACATTTTAGTCATTTAGCAGACGCTCTTATCCAAAGCGACGTACAGTTAGTGCCCAAAACAAACCCACACATTACCAGTGGAATAACCTTCAAGTGAATTAATGTGTAAATGTAAACCTATAAAGTTATTCACTGTAGCCTAACGTTGTCACAAAATAATATAAATATAATTTGCGTATAATTTGATTGAGTTTGGAGGAAAATGTAGGCTTTATCCCTTCTCTAATGCATTTTTACATGAGGTCTACATAACAAGACTCACCTTTAAGCGGAAATGAGTTCTGAACGTTTTATTTCCAACAACATAAGAGAAAAATGTTGATATGACCGTCTTTGAACATGCAATAATGATTGCTGCTCAACGGCTACTTTTTAAGCATTAAACGCCATAAATGAGATTAAGCAACATATTGTGACACAGAAATTAAAAAATTCACTATCAGCAGTAAAATATTTTAATGAATCTAATAGTATATGCACTCTTATCGTTTGCATATAGCCTAGCTCATATAGCTGTAACCTAGGTGATGATGATGATGATTCCTTAGCCTACCTGTATTGGCTTGAATTTCTTTTATTCCTTTAGAACTGATCAGTCCCTTCAGTGTAGTACGGCGGACGGGTTGTTGAATAGCGAGATTTACGGCGGTAAATGTTATTTATAAGGTTTTCTTTCTGACCTTTGTCTCTTAAAATGGGTGACCATGTGTGGAAAAACACCGGCCAACCTCCCAGTGCAACAGGAGAGCGTCTTCTTAAAGAGGCAGGTTCCCTCGAATCAGCTAGGCCCTTGATCTGCGCAGAAAATCACGTTGGCCTGTACGCAAGAGGTTGGATGGAATGAAAAAGCGCACAGAAACAACCCATAGCCTACCATGCGATGCGTGCATGATAACTTTTTTTTCGTTTATACCTGTTTTGCAATTTGCAAATGCATTTTAACGAACACTTTCCATTCTAAGATAATTCTGCAGTGTCAGCTATGATGCACACATTGACATGTAGCCTAATATGTTGACATAAGCATACCTGTTTACAGTAAGCCTATTTGCAAGTACCGACATCAACGTGTAATGTTTTGGAAAAGGCAGCAAGCAGCCTATTCATTCAAAACGCGAAGTGTGTTATGAGTGAGTTCCATATAAGGACAGCCCAACCTAAGTAGTCTGTGTGAGGAAACAGCCTAGACATGCAATGACAGACAGTCACCTGACGTTTATGCACGCTGCATGTCTCTTCTTTTAAAGTCGCTTGAATGCCATTTATTATAGGCCTAACATTATCTATAACACGATTTTATAGGCTACACAACATGGTAGGCCTATGCTCTCCTTTGCCAATTCATAAAAAGCATCTTGAACAAAACTCAGTAGTTAAGACGTTTCCTTATTGGGACACCACGGGATGCTCTACTGTATGTGACTCTAGTAGTGAGTTACAGGCCCTAGTGAACTTCTGTATTTCCATAACCAGCTACTACACATATATGGTCATGAGGTGTACATTTTTAATAATGTAGAAACAATGAGTGTGCTTCAGCAGAAGAAGACAAAGAGAAAGAGGAGTGGATGCACTACAGTCGCTCTGGATAAGAGCATCTGCTAAATGGACTAGCTGTAAATATAGAATAGGAGTAGGTCTTCATGTAGAGTTCATCAGGGTGGTGACAATACCCTGGCCTACACTCAAATATCTTTGTAGATAAAAAAAAAACTAAAAAAAACTAAAACAAGATGGTTCAGAGTGTTTATATTTTCGTAGTTCTTTTGGGACGCAGAATTATCTTAATCTTGTGAGATAAGAGTATCAGTATCAGAACTATGGTATATACAGTACGTACTGGAGCTAGCTATATAATAACGTGTGAGATGGGGAGGGGAGTTATACAGGATGTGATAGTTCCTTTAAGGTCACTGTGAATTATCTGTATGCTGTTAGACAAGGACAGTGCCAGAACTTTATACAGTCCAGAACTCCCGAGTGGCGCAGCGGTCTGAGGCACTGCATCGCAGCGGTCTAAGGCACTGCATCTCAGCGGTCTAAGGCACTGCATCACAGCGGTCTAAGGCACTGTATCTCAGCGGTCTAAGGCACTGTATCTCTGTGCTTGAGGCGTCACTACAGACCCCCTGGTTCGATTCCAGGCTGTATCACAACCGGCTGTGATTGGGAGTCCAAATAGGGCGGCGCACAATTGGCCCAGCGTCGTCCGGGTTTGGCCGGTGTAGGCCGTCATTGTAAATAAGAATTTGTTCTTAACTGACTTGCCTAGTTAAATAAATAAAAAATACATTCAGCAGGTCTATATGAGGCAACAAATGTGAGGTGGGGGAAGGGATGGAGCGGCAGTGGATAGCAGATGTTTTACGGGCTCCTGACCAATTCTGCTATTTTGTGTGTTTTTTTACACTGGTCGTAACTTTTTTTTTGTACATTATGTCTCTGCCCTCATTTTCTATGACCAAAAACAGCTTATGGACATCAGAACAGCGATCAATAACCTTGATTTGGATGGCAATTTCTACTTCAACGAGTCGGCACCTCTGGAAGTTCTGCTTACTCCGGACCAGGCCCTAGTCCCCAGGACTTGAAAGAGGAAGTGACGGCGCAAGAGAGGCAGATGAGCCGACTCCCTCACGAGACTACATTGGCAAACAAATAAACATCCTCTACCCTATATTATATTGGCAAATGTACAGTCACTGGAGAACAAACTGGACGAGCTTCGTTTAAGACTATCCTATCAACGGGACCTGAAGAACTGTAATGTTATATGTTTTTCAGAGTCGTGGCTGAACAAGGACATGGATAACATACATCTCACTGGTTTTTACATGCATCTTCAAGACCGGACGGCAGCCTCAGGTAAGACGAAAGAGGGAGGGGTGTGTCTCTTTGTTAACAACAGCTGGTGTGCGATCTCTAATATTAAGGAGGTCTCAAGTTTTTGCTCCTGAGTTAGAATACCTCATCATAAGCTGCAGACCATGCTATTTACCAAGATAGTTTTCATCTATTACATTCATGTCTGTTTATCACCACAAACCGATGCTGGCACTAAGACCGCACTCAACCAGCTGTATAGGGCCGTAAGCAAAACAAGAAAGGCATATCCAGAGGCGGCACTCCTAGTGGCCGGTGATTTTAACGCAGGGAAACTGAAATCCCATTTACCACATTTTTACCAGCATGTCACCTGTGCAACTATAGGTGACAAAACTCTTGACCACCTTTACGCCACACACAGAAATGCATACAAGGTTCTCCCTCACCTTCCCTTTGGCAAATCTGACAATAACTCTAACCTCCTGATTCCTGCTTACAAGCAAAATGTAAAACAGGAAGTACAAGTGACGTGCTTAATACTGAAGTGGTCCGATGAAGCGGTTGCTAAACTACAGGACTGTTTTGCTAGCACAGACTGGAATATGTTCCGGGATTCATCCAATAATATTGAAGAGGGAAACCCAGCCGTGAGCTGCCCAGTGACGCTAGCCTACCAGACGAGCTAAATGCCTTCTATTTTCACTTTGAGGCAAGGAACACTGAACCATGCATGAGAGCATCAGCTGTTCCGGACGACCGTGTAATCTCACTCTCTGCAGCCGATGTGAGTAAGGCCTTTGAACAGGTTAATATTCACAAGGCCGCAGGGCCAGACTGATTAACAGGACGTGTACACAGAGTATGCGCTGACCAGCTGGGAAGTGTCTTCACTGACATTTTCAACCTCTCCCTGACCCAGTCTGTAATACCTTTACATTTACATTTTTCATTTAGCAGACGCTCTTATCCAGAACGACTTACAGTAGTGAGTGCATACATTTTCGTACTCGTCACCCATGGGAATCGAACCCAATACCCTGGCGTTGCAAGCGCCATGCTCTACCAACTGAGCCTTCATGTTTCAAGCAGACCACCATCGCCCCTGTGCCTAAGAATGCCAAGGTAACTTGTCTAAATAACTTTCGCCCCGTAGCACTCACATCTGTAGCCATGAAATGCTTTGAAAGGCTGGTTATGGCTCACATCAACACCATCATCCCAGACACCCTGGACCCATTCCAATTCACATACTGCCCCAACAAATCTGCAGATGACACAATCTCTATTGCACTCCACACTGCCCTCTCCCACCTGGACAAGAGGAACATCTATGCTCATCACTAAGCTCAGGACCCTGGCCACTGAACACCTCCCTCTGCAACTGGATCCTGGACTTCCTGACGGGCCGCCCCCAGGTGGTGAGGGTAGACAACAACACATCCACCACGCTGACCCTCAACAAAGGGGCCCCTCAGGGGTGCGTGCTTAGTCCCCTCCTGTACTCCTTGTAGTGGAGCGGGTTGAGAGCTTCAACTTCCTCTGTGTCCACATCACTAAGGAATTAACATGGTCCACAAACACCAACACAGTCATGAAGAAGGCACAACAACGCCTCTCTCCCTTCAGGAAGCTGAAAAGATTTGGCATGGGCCCTCAGATCCTCAAAAAGTTATACTGCTGCACCATTGAGAGCATCTTGACTGGTTGCATCACCGCTTGGGGATGGATCTGATGGGGTGGGTTTAGCGAGGGTAGGATCTGTTAGGGGGATGGGGGGGGGGGGGAGGTCGGGAATTCCTATGATAGGGGAAGGGAAGGGAATGAATGCGGTTGTCAGAGGAAGGCCCTAAAAATTGTCAAAGACTCCAGCCAACCAAGTCATTAGACTGTTCTCTCTGCTACCGCTGTGGCAAGTGGTACCCATGCCCAAGTATGGAAATAGGCCTGAACAGCTTTTGTAAAAGGTTATGAGTGTTGAGGTAGTTATGTTAATAGTAATAGCTACGGGTGTTATCTGCATTGACCCTTTTGCACTAACTCTTTTGACTCATCACATATGCTGCTGCTACTGTTTGGTTATCTATCTGTTGCCTAGTCACTTTACCCCTAGGTTACAGGATATGTACATATTACCTCAATACCTCATGTGGTGGGGGGTAGGGTTGGGTTAGGTGTATCGACTCGGTACTGGTACCACATGTACAGTATATAGCCAAGTTATCATTACTCATTGTGTATTTATTCCTCATATTATAATTGTTAGGCTATTTTTCCCTCTGCGTTGTTGGGAAGGGCCCGTAAGCATTTCACTGTTAGTCTACACCTGTTGTTTACGAAGCACGTGATCAATACAATTTTGTTTTATTTGATTTATACAGAATATGTACACTTTTATAGTTATTTTAAGGTCATGTTGAATTATATGTATGCTGTCAGATAACTGTATCAGATTCAGAACTATATATTACCGTAAACAGTGCTATAATATGAGCCAATGTGTGTGTTGAGTTAGGGGAGGGGAGTTATACAGAAACATTGACTTGTTCTGTCAATCAAGCTAACTTATGGATAGAAACCACTTATTTTTGTGCATTTTCTATTTTGTGAAAATATGGATCATATGACCTTACATGTAGATCATGACTCATCAACAAAAAAAAAGCGTTTACAAATGGCACAATTTGGCAGGACTTGTCCAACTCTATGCCAAAACTGATGCTTTTATCTCTGCAAAACATGTGTCATTCAAGTTAACCTTGTAACACAACTGAAACTACATTTCCAAATAATATGAAGCCCAATCGGAGTAATTAGATACTTTGTTATTTTTTTGTAGAAATTTCTTTAGAAGCATTTCCAAATTACATGAAGCCAATCGGTGTAGAAAGATACTTGTTTTCATTAAAAAAAGACATTTCTCGAGTCATATGAGGGACCACCACCACCTGCCACCTGCTAGCTGGAGATAAAGAGATGATGGGCTGTCACAGCTGAAACCACATGGCCTGTGGGTGACTGTTGCATCGTTAGATTTAACCCCATGTTTACAACCAACATGCTGGTACCTGTACAAGGTGGTTGTGTGGTGGGTACTGTAGAACATTCTAGAAGTAAATAGTTCTAGAACGATCATTGCCATAGCTAAAGTATATAAAGGCAATCACTGAGGGTAAACTAACCCTAACCCTGAGGAGGTGTTGTGGTGGGTTTACCTTGGATTTGCAAGACAAGGTCAAGGCCCTAGTTCTAATGGGTTCTAATGGGGGGCCTGATCTTCATATTGATGAGGCAGCATTGTTATGTAATGTTTAGGCCTTTAGAGAAGTAGGCTGTTTCTGTTCCTTCAACAGCTGGGAGTACTGATTGTGATGGACTATAGTTATTCTCCAGTGAAATGGCCTCGGCCAATGGCTGATTTGTGCGTAAAATGGCTCTATAGGCCTAAATCATCAGTTGGGCCAGGAGTTTTTTCTGGCCTAACCACATGACCAGACAAAGAAAAACTCAGGGCCTTACAATGTAGGCCGTCATTGTAAATAAGAATTTGTTCTTAACTGACTTGCCTAGTTAAATACTTTATTTTTTATTTTTTATAAAGCTAGTCACAAGCGAGTAGAATGGTAGACTGAAACGTTTAAATTCTGAGTTTATTTCTGTTTATGTGGGGCAGTTTGTGAATTTCACCTGCAGTTCTCGAATAATTTGTTCTATTTGCTTATCATTCAAATGAGCATGTCTGATGTTGCCTGTCTTGAAAAGAGGTGTGCTTGCTGATGAGAGCTGGTGAAAAGATATTTGAATATTGATTTGAATCTATGAACAATTTGCCTTGTGAATCTCTTCAGATACAATGTGTCCCCAAGCCCTCAGACTGGTGGCCTTGTCACGTTGTTCTACAGAAGCATTGACGCAAATGAAGGGAACGGTCCATACGAACAAACAATCAATCACAAGTATAGAGATACAATTGGGCTTTGCTCCAATGCATGTTAATACTGTAGCAATTACCCTAAAAGTATGCAATTACCTTTTAGTGTAACTCTTCTATATCTTCAGTGCATTAAACATCATTTGGGACCGTTTGTGAAGTCCAGTAGTTCCCCCCCATATAAACTGAACAAAAATATAAACGCAACGTGTAAAGTGTTGGTCCCATGTTTTATGGGCTGAAATAAAAGATCCCAGACATTTTTCATACACACAAAAAGCTTATTTCTCAAAAATGTTGTGAGACACTCAAATTCATAAATGGAGCTATGGATCAAGGACTGATCGTCCATTAGATCAAAATGGTATAGTTTTACCCAGAAATGTCTGTAAACAACATAGATTGAGCCTTTGAGAATGGTATCCATTAAGGATGATTCACATTACTCTGTCTGTCAGCGTCGACGCTGGATCTGAATTCCTAAACTCCAGACTGATGATTTGCATCCATTTATATCTGTTTATATGGTTACGTAAGACTTTAATCCCCGACAGTCGATGCCTGGGAGAGGACAGGATTTGTTTGCAATTTATGACTTTATGATGTGGTTGATGTTTTTTGACTCCAGACAATTTTGCATCAACCCAAATGATGCAGGGAACAGATCACTGTCCAACGCTGTGGCCTGTCTGGTCACAAGTTGTTGACTGTCTTTACACACAATCCTTGCGTTCATATGAATTTCAGAGTGTTTACTTTTCTCCAGCCCCAGCTCTCAGTTGTGTAACAAACCAAGTTTGCGGCCGGGCTGCTGTTTTTCTGTTTTTCAAATAAAAAGGCCTTGAACATTTAATGCACACTTGAGCATAAACATAGCGTGTCATTCATAGAAGACATCTTTACGTTTTTATTGTTTCTTGTGAGAGAGTTGTTTAAACTTTTAACCCCACTAACCACTGCTACTGTGTAACAACATCAAACTCAAACTACAAAGCAACATACCATAAAACTGCACTGTCATTGTCACACCCTAACCATTGTGTTCTTACTGGACACTTTTAATGACATAAACGTAGTCATGGGCTAAGTCCCAAATGGCACCCTATTCCTTATATTGTGCACTACTTTTGACCAGGGCCCATTAGGACTCTGGTGAGCAGTAGGCTCATGGGAGTTTTACTTACTCAAACATGTTCTCCGAGCAGAAAGGATTATAACTGGTTGGGTCAGGCAACCAATGAAAATGGAGAATGAGGCGGGAATATTAAACTGAGAGCAAATGGTAGACATAGACGTGTCACTTGACGAGATTTGAGCACATTTGAGTGGAAAAAGGGAGGGAGTAGAAATTCTGCAGGAGCGAGCTGAAAGACAGTAAAATAAGGTAACTTGAATATAGCTAGCAGGTTCTTCATTTTGCACATGAATGTACTTATTCCAGTTGTGAATAAAAAAAAATTCTAACTTATGTTAGCTAGCAAACAGCTTTAGCCATAGGTTACCAAGGTAGCTAAGCTAAGCTAACCTTAGTTAGCTAACAATTTGTTTTTCTAGCTTATCATGTTAGCCAGCCAACAGTTTAAGCATTAGGTTACCAAGCTAGCTAGCTTGCTAGTAAACAATTTAAGGCTGCAGGCTAACTAGCCAGCTAGTATCAACTGGTTCTAATGCTGCTCTGAGAGCAGAATATACACTATGTCAGCTTGGGGCTGCTGTTCAAGCTAGTAAACAGCTTTAGCCTTAGGTTACCAAGCTAGCTAGCTAAACTAAGCTAAGCTTACAATTCTGTTTTTTTTCTAGGAGCAGCTCAATTAAACACAGCAGCACTGCTGCTTAACTAGGCCTAGATATCGCTGCTCTGAGAGCAGTTTGAGTCAACTGGGTCTTCTGCTGTTCTGAGAGCAGAACTCTGTCAATAGGCCTGGTTGGAGTTAGCTACAGATTGTACACCAAATGATGTGACTTATCCAAAGATTTTTGGTATCCATTACTGGACGTTACAGGTTTGCCTATACATCGTTTCTTCAACTAACCTGGTATTGGCGATACTCTCTTTGTTTTTAATTCTGAAAAAACAGTTATCTTATAAATGTCTATACCCAGTTGCAGGTGGTTCTAGAAACACCAGAGAAAAACTCAGAAAGATAGTAAATCCATTTTTTCTATAGAGTGAGATATGCCTCTTGCATGCGTGTAGATCTTTGTTTTGGTAGCCCTGCGTGACGTGCTGTCATCTACTTCCACACAGGGCCTGTGGCTGCATCACATAGAAATGACTAGTTCCGGCAAAGATGCTGGTAAATTCTAGATGCGCTGTAGCTAAGATGACGAGGAACCTCCTTGCGCAGGACAAACCATGGATTTACTTTCTTTCTACGTTTTCTCTGGTGTTTGTAGAACCACCTGCAACTGGACACAGACATTTATAAGATAACTGTTTTCCAGAATCGAGTATTGCCAATACCAGGTTAGTGGAATAATCTATGGCTGCGTTTTGTATAGGCAAACATGCAGTGGTGTAAAGTACTTGAGTAAAAATACTTTGAAGTACTACTTAAGTAGTGTTTTGGGGTATCTGTACTTTACTTTACTGTTTCTATTTTTGACAACTTTTACTTTTATTCCAATACATTCCTAAAGAAAAGATGTACTTTTTACTCCCATACATTTTCCATGACACCCAAAAGTACTCGTTACATTTCAAATGCCCAGGCAGGACAGCAATATGGTTCTCATCCCTACTGTCTCTGATCTGGCGGACTCACTAAACACAAAAACTGTGTTTGTAAATGATGTCTGACTGTGGAAGTGTGCCCCTGTCTGTCTGTAAATAAAAATACAAAAATAAAATCTTAGCATCTGGTTTGTTTAATATAAGGAATTTGATGTATAGCATTTACTTTTACTTTATACTTTTACTCAAATATAACAATTTAGTACTTTTTCCACCACTGTACTTAAGTACATTTAAAACCAGATACTTTTAGACTTTTACTGAAGTAGTATTTTACTGGGTGACTAATTTTTACTTTAGTCATTTTCTATTAAGGTATCTTTACTTTTACTCAAATAGGACTTTTTCCACCACTGCAAACCTGTAACGTCCATTAATTGATACCAAAAATCTTTGGTTATATCACATTGTACACCAGATAATCAGTAGCCTAGTTGTTGTCATTTTTTAGGCTGGCAGGATGTTCATTTCTAGCCTATAAACTACAATCCTTTGCTGTGATGATTTCTTATTTTCTCTCACTTTTGTTTTCCCATGATCCTCTCCTGTGTACTGCTCCCAGAGATCAACCAAGTGCTATTCACCAAGCATGGGCTCTGCTGATTCACTCACCCTGTGAGGAGAACCATCCTACTGCAGTTTGAACTAGCCCTGCCATCACTATTCGACATTGAGACCACAAATGCATTTCCCTGTTGCCTTTTTTCTTTGTGGGTTTTGTCTTACACATTCTAGTGCATTTCAGAGTTGAGGAGCACCAACTACAGATACACATGCTTACATGTCGAAGACTACATTTAACATAGAAACAGCTTGACGAGGTGACAAACAGATTATGTTTTACTATTGTAACATGTAGTGATGAGAATTTTATTGTCCCCGTCAGGAGCCTAGACTTTTGCCATAGGAATAATTCACTTCACGAAAAGTGCTGCGGGATAATCTCAGATAGAGCTTGAAAGTTTAGAAAGAGCCAAGTTTTAAGGCTCTCTCTAAAAAAAAACGTTGAACAATTCATTCCACAACAATTGCAGCGGGATCAATTCAGATCTTTTTGATGGTGGCTGAGAGAAGTGTCGTTGAACGAGACCATGTGACAGGAAGTCCTAAAAAACTTTTACAGTCATGGCTTCCTGTCTGTCAGACACAATAAATGTTGAAAACACATACTGTATCAGTGCGTGTGTGGGCGTGCTTGTGTGTGTGTGTGTGTGTGTGTGTGTGTGTGTGTGTGTGTGTGAGAGAGAGAGAGAGAGAGAGAGAGAGAGAGAGAGAGAGAGAGAGAGAGAGAGAGAGAGAATATAAGGTATAAGAACTGTGTCTACATTGTGTTGAATGGTGGAATCTACGGTAGTTTGGATGAGGAATGTCAAATGCCAGTAGGGTCACTGGTTGATCAACAGTATTTACAAGGGCAGGGTAAGAGTGTGGTAGTACATTTACTGTGAAGATGTCAAAACAAAAGTTAGGTTTAGGCTACAAGAAATTAAAGTAAACTTTCCCAATGACCAGGGGGGGATCCTTTCGATACACCTATGGGGCCTGGGCACTCGAATGCGCCTAGAGAGAGGGGGGAATACTGAAGTATGCGTAAATGACAGTTCTGCGTCCTCCTTTAGAGGCTGAGGCTTTTGGCATAGATGGTACATTTCTGGACTGCAACATGTAAGATTGTGCCCCCCCATGGCACTTATTTCTAATAATACTGTATATGCATATGCAGCTGTAGTTTTTAAACCTGCAATCTAGCATGCATGACACACACACATCTTTCTATCAACATACTTTTATTTGGGTTTCTATGCCAAGTATATTATTGGATGTTTCTTTAAGCCTGCAGATAGTTACAGTACTTGACATAGAATCATGCTAAAACATGAATCAAAAATTAAATTCACTGACAGAGAGATTGCTGATTGAACACTAGCCTCCTGACAGGCAAATTGACAAGTAGCTGGCTAGGCTAGTCAAACTGTAACATTGGCTAGCTTTCAATGCATTGGCTAAATGGGCAACGGCGTTACCTCTTCATACGATAAAGACAATTTGTATTGCATGCTGCATATTTCAAGTGCACTCAAAAACAGATAATTCTCTTATTTCAGTCTTTGGGAGCTCATGACACACTAACAGACAGCAGCTGGAGTTTTCATATGAGGCTGTGTTTACATCTTAGATAGAAGCAGGTTATTGGCTGCCTTCATCACGAGTGGTATGTACGGGAGTTCTGATTTGTTCCAAGTTTGGCACATTTGCCAGAGCAGACAGAGCGTTGAAATATACTTTTTTAAATGAGAAAATATGAAAGAATTGATGGTGACAACAAAAGTTATAGACATCATAGTTTACTGTCATACAGTATGCAAAAAAATCAGCTCTTCCCTCGACAGGGATCGATCAACTTCACTTTTTTTTTTCGGTTTTGGTCCGCCACCTATTTGGTATTCCCGCCTCCTCTCCATTTTCATTGGTTGCCTGACTCAACCAATCATAATCCGTTCTGTTCTGAGAACATGTATGAACTCCCATAAAGCAAAAGTAGTGTACTACGAATAGAGTGCCATTTGGTCGCATGCATGTTCCCTCCCACAATAGTAAAGCAGCTATCTGAACCGTGGTGTTGAGTAAGATAGGCAGTAATTCTGTAATTTTCCACTTGTGTTTTAGTCAGAGGAAGTGAAAAAGGGAAGTTGTCAGCAGCTTTTCAATGGTTGTTTTCTTAATCCTTCAAGAACTTGGAAGCTAGCTAAAGCTCGATTTGCTTAGTAACACCGCTTCTTCCATTTCATTAGGTTGTAAACTTTAACGCTCTCCAAATGTTTTCCTCTCCTCAAATAATTCACTTCACAAAAAAAGTGCAGCGTGTTAATCTCAGATAGAGCTTGAGAGCTAGAGTTTAGTAAGAGGCAGGTTTTAAAGCTCTCAAAAACTGTTTTGGGGAATAATTCACTTCACAAAAAAGTGCAGATAAAGCTTGAAAGCTTAGTAGGAGCCAAGTTTTAAGGCTCTCTCTGAAAAAAATCGTTGAGTAATTCGCTTCACAACAATTGCGGCGGGATCAATTCAGATCTTTTTGATGGTGGCTGAGAGAAGTGTCGTTGAACGAGACCATGTGACAGGAAGTCCAAAAAAATAGTACAGTCATGGCTTCCTGTCTGTCAGACACAATAAAAGTTGAAAACACGTACTATATTAGTGTGTGTGTGGGCGTGCTTGTGTGTGTGTGTGTGTGTGTGTGTGTGTGAGAGAGAGAGAGAGAGAGAGAGAGAGAGAGAGAGAGAATATAAGGTATAAGAACTGTGTCTACATTGTGTTGAATGGTGGAATCTACGTTAGTTTGGATGAGGAATGTCAAAGGCCAACTAATAACGTCAGATTGTTGTCCTGTAGCCAGTAGGGTCACTGGTTGATCAACAGTATTTACAAGGGCAGGGTAAGAGTGTGGTAGTGCATGAGTACATTTACTGTGAAGTTAGGTTCAGGCTATAAGAAATTAAAGTAAACTTTCCCCAATGACGCAATAATGCCTTTAATGGTCTAGATTAGCATAGTTCATATCAGCAATGTGCACGCACGCCTCTCCTCAACAGTCTGACACTGATTGCTAAAATAGACACGAATGATACAACTCCCTTGACTCCCTTGATACAGTAACTGTATGTTTTGACAGGTTCAAGGAGAAACAGAACGAGAGAAGTATCTGTCCCTGATCTTGGCTGTCTCCCTAATGTCAACGTATTCCCTATAAAGTGCACTACGTTTGACCAGGGCTCTCGTCAAAAGTAATTTACTACAGGGCTCTCCTCAAAAGTCGTGCAGTATATAGGGAATAGAGTTGCCATTTGGTACGCTGCCCTTGGCTAGCCTCTGGCTCTAGCCATATGTACTTGGTCTTGGAGCAGCCACGTGTTGTAATCTTCGTTTCTACTCACATCTAGACAGACCTGGGTTCAAATGGGATTTTAAATCATGTAAAATCCATGATCTATGCTTCATTAAGCTTTACTGGCTTAAAGGGATAGTTCAACCAAATTACAAAATGACATATTTGGTTTCCTTACCCTGCATGCAGTCTATGGGCATTCAATCTTTCCATATCCCAGTCTGCTGTCCCCACATGCTTCAAGATGGCCACCATTGTTCCTGTACCCAAGAAAGCAAAGGTAACTGAACTAAACGACTATCGTCCCATAGCACTCACCTCTGTCATCATGAAGTGCTTTGAGAGACTAGTCAAGGATCAAATCACCTCTACCTTACCTGCCACCCAAGACCCATTTCAATTTGCTTACCGCCCCAATAGATCCACAGACGATGCAATCGCCATCACTCTGCACACTGCCCTATCCTATCTGGACAAGAGGAATACCTATGTAAGAATGCTGTTCATTGACTCAGCATTCAACACCATAGTACCCTCCAAGCTCATCATTATGCTCGAGGCCCTGGTTCTGAATCCCGCCCTGTGCAACTAGGTCCTGGACTTCCTGACGGGCCGCCCCCCAGGTGGTGAAGGTAGGAAACAACATCTCCACTTCGCTCATCCTCAACACTGGGGCCCCACAAGGGTGGTTGCTCAGCACACTCCTGTACTCCCTGTTCACCCATGACGCCTCCAACTCAATCATCAAGTTTGCAGACGACACAACAGTAGTAGGCTTGATTACCAACAATGACGAGACAGCCTACAGGGAGGAGGTGAGGGATCTGGGAGTGTGGTGCCAGGAAAATAACCTCTCACTCAATGTCAACAAAACAAAGGAGATGATCGTGGACTTCAGGAAACAGCAGAGGGTGCACCCCCTTATCCACATCGACGGGACCGCAGTGGAGAAGGTGTAAAGCTTCAAGTTCTTTGGCGTACACATCACTGACAAACTGAAATGAACCCCCCACACAGACAGTGTGGTGAAGAAGGCGCAACAGAACCTCTTCAACCTCAGGAGGCTAAAGAAATTTGCCTTGGCACCTACAACCCTCACAACATTTTACAGATGCCCAATTGAGAGCATCCTGTCGGGCTGTATCACCGCCTGGTACGGCCACTGCACCGCCCGCAACCGCAAGGCTCTCCAGAGGGAGGTGCCGTCTGCCCAACGCATTACCGGGGGCAAACTACCCGCCCTCCAGGACACCTACAGCACCCGTCACAGGAAGGCCAAAAAGATCATCAAGGACATCAACCACCCGAGCCACTGCCTGTTCACCCCGCTGTCATCCAGAAGGCAAGGTCAGTACAGGTGCATCAAAGCTGGGACCGAGAGACTGAAAAACAGCTTCTATCTCAAGGCCATCAGACTGTTTAACAGCCATCACTAGCACATTAGAGGCTGCTGCCTACAGACATAGACTAGAAATCACTGGCCACTTTAAGAAATGGAACACTAGCCACTTTAATAATGTTAACATATCTTGCGTTACTCATCTCATATGTATATAATGTATTATATACTATTCTACGGTATCTTAGTCCATGCCGCTCTGACATCGCTCGTCCATATATTTATATATTCTTAGTTCATTCCTTACTCAGATTTGTGTGTACTGGGTATATGTTGTGAAATTGTTAGATATTACTTGTTAAATATTACTGCACTGTCGGAGCAAAAAGCACAAGCATTTCCCTACACCCGCAATAACATCTGATTAAACACGTGTATGTGACAAATACAATTTGATTTGATTTGATTTGTTGTGCCAGCAATCCATGGTTGGGTTTAGTTTCCCTGGAACTGTTTTATCATTTTTGGGACAAATACTCATCACTGCATCCTGTATCAGAAGGTTGGCTGGACCTCACAAACATCCCATAGATCACTTCATTACTCCCTTCTTGTTTACAAAGCTCTGCTCCACAAGCTTCCAACATACCTCACCTGTTGAAATAATAAAAACAGGTTTGGGTTAACTCTTGAGGTCCCGCTTGTCTCCACAAAGTTTGGCAAATCCGCCTTTAGTTTTAAGGCTCCACAGTTATGGAATACCTTACAAAACAAATTGCACCTCGATTGCCTGGTGCTAATAGGGCAGTTTAAAACTGTGCAATTGTTTCAACTGACTATTATAACTTGTTGTAATAAATTTTTTACATTTTTAGTAATTTATCCAGAGCGACTTACAGTGAGTGCATACATTATTTATTTTTAATACTGGCCCCCCGTGGGAATCGAACCCACAACCCTGGCATTGCAAACGTTATGCTCTACCAACTGAGCTACATCCCTGCCGGCCATTCCCTCCCCTACCCTGGACGACGCTGGGCCAATTGTGCGCCGCCCCATGGGTCTACCCGTCGCGGCCGGCTACGACAGAGCCTGGATGTAACCTTATGTAATGCTGTCTTGTAGTTTATTTGTATCTTTTGTAGTTGTATTTTGTTGTTAGTTGTTGTCCTCAGGGCACCATTGTAAATAAAACACTGGTCTCAATTGGGTTCCCCTGGTTAAATAAAAGTAAATAAAGTCATGGTACCGATATTAGCACTTTTCGCGCATCAAATCATCCGAAAGTATTTACAATTTATTGTGAACATCAACGACGTCACTTGAAGATGATTTGAACGTTTCACTTTCTGTATTGACTGGAATTTAAATGGAACTGACCCCAACCCTGGTATTTTGTAAATGTCAGATTGTTCTGATATGATGTAATGCGGGTCAGACTGTAAACCAGGGAATGCTAAAGGAGTAGCACAGATTTGTCTTGACATCCCTCTCTGGGAACCAGAGGGTAACATTTGATGACGCACAATATTTGAAGCACGTGCTAGGTTTGCTGCATCTGTGTTGTTATGTCAGTTGTTTTAGCTAGTATACTCAACCAATATCTTCATCAAATACCATCAGAACCAGTGCTGTGAAAAATAAGTGGGTAAACACTTGTCGTAAATTATTGACCCAGGAGTCATACTGGAAGCAATGACTTGACCCAGAAGTTGTACTGGAAGCAATGATGACCCAGAAGTCGTACTGGAAGCAATGACTTGACCTAGAAGTCGTACTGGAAGCAATGACCTGACCCAGAAGTTGTACTGGAAGCAATGACGACCCAGAAGTTGTACTGGAAACAATGGCTTGACCCAGAAGTTGTACTGGAAGCAATGATGACCCAGAAGTCGTACTGGAAGCAATGACTTGACCTAGAAGTCGTACTGGAAGCAATGACCTGACCCAGAAGTTGTACTGGAAGCAATGACGACCCAGAAGTTGTACTGGAAACAATGGCTTGACCCAGAAGTTGTACTGGAAGCAATGATGACCCAGAAGTCGTACAGGAAGCAATGACTTGACCCAGAACTTGTACTGGAAGCAATGACGACCCAGAAGTTGTACTGGAAACAATGGCTTGACCCAGAAGTTGTACTGGAAGCTATGACTTGACCCAGAAGTTGTACTGGAAGCTATGACTTGACCCAGAAGTTGTACTGCAAGCTATGACTTGACCCAGAAGTTGTACTGGAAGCTATGACTTGACCCAGAAGTTGTTCCTGTCAGTTGTGTGTTGTTTACTCCTGCATCATGGTAATGCATGCTCCTTCCTGGATGTGTTTATCTATTTTTATTGAAACTTTATTTTGTAAGATGGGTGCTACACCCCCCAGGGGCCAGATCTGTGATGGACCGATATCTAAATATTTTCTGGGAACATAAATCTATCTCTGCCAAATGTGGTGCTTTTATCACAAAATGAACGATCGTTATGGAAATTTCAGCATAGCAGGCTAGTGAAAATCTAGTATTAGATTTTTTTGGGAATATTAATTCAATTCAGGTCGGATCAGTAGGTAAAAGACTGTCACTTAGTAATTACACCTGTTAGCACCTTCCTGTTTCTATTAGTTGTATCTACCCTTCAATTGACTTAGGGTTTTATCGACCTAGTACCTTTCCATTGACTTTTGGTTATACCAAGGATTTAGAAGGACAGGAAAACAGCATAGCTTAGTGGTTAAGAGCGTTGTGCCAGTAACCGAAAGGTCGCTGGTTCTAATCTCCGTGCTGACTAGGTGAAAAATCTGTTGATGTGCCCTTGAGCAAGGCACTTAACCCTAATTGCTCCTGTAAGTCGCTCTGGATAAGAGTGTCTGCTAAATGACTAAAATATAAATACTGTACAACCACAAGGTTCTACTTCTATGCCAGGTCAATGGGATGACGCATTGGTTAGGTCTTCCTGTAATCCTGTCAATCTACCTCCTTGGTTATAACTTTCCATTGACTCTCTTGGCATTACGTCGTCTCCTTACGTGAACTTGTTTTAGGGTTGTATTTACCTTGCCATAATGCCATTGACTTTGTCTTAGGGTTATATTTACCTTGCCATAATGCCATTGACTTTGTCTTAGGGTTATATTTACCTTGCCATAATGCCATTGACTTTGTCTTAGGGTTATATTTACCTTGCCATAATGCCATTGACTTTGTCTTAGGGCTATATTTACATTGCCATAATGCCATAATGCTCTCTCTCTCTCTCTCTCTCTCTCTCTCTCTCTCTCTCTCTCTCTCTCTCTCTCTCTCTCTCTCTCTCTCTCTCTCTCACTTCCGTTTTGAGTTTGTCACTTGTCTCCGTGCTATGCTGTTTGTTGCTGCTTGGCTACCTGCCAAACTTGACGGTTGTAACTTTTTAAAAACCGTTTAATCTATCTTCATTTAACACATTTTACCAACGTCTTAGTTATTTTTATATTTGTAATTTTTTCCTCGCTCCACGTTTTTCATTCAACTTTTTCACCCCGGACGCTTTATCTGGACATGGACTATCGGACCACCATCTTCTTTCGTTTGCAATCGCAACATATAATCTGCTCAGACCCCAACCAAGGACCATCAAATGGCGTGCTATAAATTCTCAGACAACCCAAAGATTCCTAGAGGCCCTTCCAGACTCCCTCCACCTACTCAAGGACGTCGGAGTACAGAAATCAGTTAATGACCTAACTGAGGATCTAAATGTAACCTTGCGTAATACCCTAGATGCAGTCGCACCCCTAAAAACAAAAAACATTTGTCACAAGAAAATAGCTCCCTGGTATACAGAAAATACCCGAGCCCTGAAGCAAGCCTCCAGAAAATTGGAACGGAAATGGCGCTCCACCAAACTGGAAGTCTTTTTACTAGCTTGGAAAGAAAGTACAGAGCAATATCGAAGAGCCCTCACTGCTGCTCGATCATCCTATTTTTCCAACCTAACTGAGGAGAATAAGAACAATCCAACATTTCTATTTGATATTGTCGCAGAGCAAACTAAAAAGCAGCATTCCCCAAGAGAGGATGCCTTTCACTTCAGCAGTGATGAATTCATGAACTTCTTCGATGAAAAGATCATGATCATTAGAAAGCAAATTATGGACTCCTCTTTGAATCTGCATATTTCTTCAAAGCTCAGCTGTCCTGAGTCTGCACAGAACTGCCAGGACCTCGGATCAATGGAGACACTCAAGTTTTTTAATCCTATATCTCTTGACACATTCTTGAAAATTGTCATGGCCTCTAAACCTTCAAGCTGCATACTGGACCCTATTCCAACTAAACTACTGAAAGAGCTACTTCCTATGCTTGGCCCTCTATGTTGAACATAATAAATGGCTCCCTATCCACTGGATGTGTACCAAACTCACTAAAAGTGGCAGTAATAAAGCCTCTCTTGAAAAAGCCAAACCTTGACCGAGAAAATGTAAGAAATGATCGGCCTATATCGAATCTCCTCTCAATTTGTTTTGAAAAAGCTGTTGTGCAGCAACTCACTGCCTTCCTGAAGACAAAACATGTTTACGAAACGCTTCAGTCTGGTTTTAGACCCCATCATAGCACTGAGAAGGCACTCGTGAAGGTGGTAAATGACCTTTTAGTGGCGTCAGACCAAGGCTCTGCATCTGTCCTCGTGCTCCTAGACCTTAGTGCTGCTTTTGACACCATCAATCACCACATTATTTTTGAGAGATTGGAAACCTTAGTTCTTGCCTGGTTTAGATCTTATCTGTCGGAAAGACATCAGTTCGTCTCTGTGGATGGTTTGTCCTCTGACAAATCAATTGTACGTTTTGGTGTTCCTCAAGGTTCCGTTTTAGGACCACTATTGTTTTCACTATATATTTTACCTCTTGGTGATGTCATTCGGAATCACAATGTTAACTTTCATTGCTATGCGGATGACACACAGCTCTACATTTTGATGAAACATGGTGAAGCCCCAAAATTGCCTACCTGGAAGCATGTGTTTCAGACATAAGGAAGTGGATGGAGGCAAATGTTTTACTTTTAAACTCGGACAAAACAGAGATGATAGTTATAGGTTCCAAGAAACAAAGAGATCTTCTGTTGGATCTGACAATTAATCTTGATGGTTGTACAGTCGTCAAAAAAAAAAATGTGAAGGACCTCGGCGTTTACATACACCTTAGCCAAATACATTTAACATCAGTTTTTCCCAATTCCTGACATTTAATCCTAGTAAAAATTCCCTGTTTTAGGTCAGATAGGATCACCACTTTATTTTAAGAATGTGAAATGTCAGAATAATAGTAGAGAGAATGATTTATTTCAGCTTTTATTTATTTCATTACATTCCCAGTGGGTCAGAAGTTTCAATACACTCAATTAGTATTTGGTAGCATTGCCTTTAAATTGTTTAACTTGGGTCAAACGTTTCGGGTAGCCTTCCACAAGCTTCCCACAATAAATTGGGTGAATTTTGGCCCATTCCTCCTGACAGAGCTGGTGTAACTGAGTCAGGTTTGTAGGCCTCCTTGCTCGCACATGCTTTTTCAGTTCTGTCCACACATTTTCTATAGGATTGAGGTCAGGGCTTTGTGATGGCCACTCTAATACCTTGACTTTGTTGTCCTTAAGCCATTTTGCCACAACTTTGGAAGCATGCTTGGGGTCATTGTCCATTTGGAAGACACATTTGCGACCAAGCTTTAACTTCCTGACTGATGTCTTGAGATGTTGCTTCAATATATCCACATAACTTTCCTTCCTCATGATGCCATCTATTTTGTGAAGTGCACCAGTCCTTCCTGCAGCAAAGCACCCCCACAGCATGATGCTGCCACCCGCGTGCTTCACGGTTGGGATGGTGTTCTTCGGCTTGCAAGCAACCCCCTTTTCCCTCCAAACATAACGATGGAAATTTTGGCCAAACAGTTCTATTTTTGTTTCATCAGACCAGAGGACATTTCTCCAAAAAGTACGATCTTTGTCCCCATGTGCAGTTGCAAACCGTAGTCTAGCTTTTTTATGGTGGTTTTGGAGCAGTGGCTTCTTCCTTGCTGAGCGGCCTTTCAGGTTATGTCAGTATAGGACTAATTTTATTGTGGATATAGATACTTTTGTACCTGTTTCCTCCAGCATCTTCACAAGGTCCTTTGCTGTTGTTCTGGGATTGATTTGCACTTTTCGCACCAAAGTACGTTCATCTCTAGGAGACAGAATGCGTCTCCTTCCTGAGTGGTATGAAGGCTGTGTGGTCCCATGGTGTTTATACTTGCGTACTATTGTTTGTACAGATGAACGTGGTACCTTCAGGCATTTGGAAATTGCTCCCAAGGATGAACCAGACCTGTGGAGGTCTACAATTCTTTTTCTGAGGTCTTGGCTGATTTCTTTGGATTTTCCCATGATGTCAAGCAAAGAGGCACTGAGTTTGAAGGTAGGCCTTGAAATACATCCACAGGTACACCTCCAATTGACTCACATGATGTCAATTAGCCTATCAGAAGCTTCTAAAGCCATGAGATAATTTTCTGGAATTTTCCAAGCTGTTTAAAGGCACAGTCAACTTAGTGTTGGTAAACTTCTGACCCACTGGAATTGTGATACAATGAATTATAAGTGAACTAATCTATCTGTAAACAATTGTTGGAAAAATTACTTTTGTCATGTCCTAACCGACTACCTATCTCTCCGATTTGGTCCTGCCATATATACCTACACGTACGCTATGGTCACAAGACGCAGGCCTCCTTATTGTCAATAGAATTTCTAAGCAAACAGCTGAAGGCAGGGCTTTCTCCTATAGAGCTCAATTTTTATGGAATGATCTGCCTATCCATGTGAGAGACGCAGACTCGGTCTCGACCTTTAAGTCTTTACTGAAGACTCTTCAGTAGGTCCTACGATTAAGTGTAGTCTGGCCCAGGGGTACGAAGGTGAACGGAAAGGCACTGGAGTGACAAACCACCCTTGCTGTCTCTGCATTGGGATTCTCTGCCTCTGACCCTATTACGGGGGCTGAGTCACTGGCTTACTGGTGCTTTCCATGCCATCCCTAGGAATGGTGTATCACTTGAGTGGGTTGAGTCACTGACGTGATCTTCCTGTCTGGTTTGTCGCCCCCCTCGAGCTCGTGCAGTGGAGGAGATCTTCTTGGGCTATACTCAGCCTTGTCTCAGGGTAGCAGGTTGGTGGTCTGTTGATATCCCTCTGGTGGTGTTGGGGCTGTGCTTTGGCAAAGTGGGTGGGGTTATATCTTGCCTGGTTGGCCCTGTCGTCAGACGGGGCCACAGTGTCTCCCGACCCCCACTGTCTCAGCCTCCAGTATCTATGCTGCAATAGTCTATGTGCCGAGGGGCTAGGGTCAGTCTGTTATGTCTGGTGTTATTCTCCTGTCTTATCCGGTGTCCTGTGTGAATTTAAGTATGCTCCCTCTAAAACTCTCTCCCTCCCTCTCTCCCTCCCCTCCCAGAGGACCTGAGCCCTAGGACCATGCCTCAGGACTACCTGACCTGATGACTCCTTGCTGTCCCCAGTCCACCTGGTCGTGCTGCTGCTCCAGTTTCCACTCTTCTGCCTGCGGCTATGGAACCCTGACCTGTTCACCGGACGTGCTACCTTGTCCCAGACCTGCTGTTTTCAACTCTCTCTCTCTACCGCACCTGCTATTTCAACCTCGAAATACCCAGCTATGAAAAGCCAAGTGACATTTACTCCTGATGTACTGACCTGTTGCAACCTCTACAACCACTGTGATTATTATTTGACCCTGCTGGTCATCTATGAACGTTTGAACATCTTGGAGAAAAATCTGGCCTTAATGGCCATGTACTGTTATAATCTCCACCCCTCAGAGCCTGGTTCCTCTCTAGGTGTCTTCCTAGGTTTCTGCCTTTCTAGGGAGTTTTTCCTAGCCACCGTGCTTCTACATCTGCATTGCTTGCTATTTGGGGTTTTAGGCTGGGTTTCTGTATAGCACTTTGTGACATCTGCTGATGTAAAAAGGGCTTTATAAATACAATTTCATTGATTGATTGATTGATTGATTGACTTTGTTTTAGGGTTATATTTACCTTGCCTTAATGCCTTTAACTTTGCCTTAGGTTCCCATGTGGCTCAGTTGGTAGAGCATAGCGCTTTCGACGTCAGGGTTGTGGTGTCGATTCCAACGGGGTACCAGTGCGAAAAAGTACAAAAAATGTATGCACTCACTACTCTAAGTCTCTCTGGATAACAGTGTCTGCTAAATGACTAACCTTTGAGTTAGTGTTATATCTACCTGCTACCTTTCCATTGACCCTCCTGGCAACATGTCTTCTCTTTACGTGAACTTCATGATGTTAGGTTGTTCTATTTAAGTTGTCCAACCTTTGTTGTAAACAGGTGCTGGTAAGGTAAAGTCACGCTATGTAAAGTGTGCATTTTATCGAAGAGTGGGCCACCATCAAAAAGCATAAACATTGGAGCAAATGGAGCATCCCATGATTTTTTGGAGTACAAATAGCACTTGATTATCTGAAACGGTTATTGAATGACTGAAACCAAATAATTATTCTCTTGTCACGTTTATTGGCTATAAAAAGTCCCACAATATTTTGAATTATTTCACCTTTATTTATACAGGTAAGTCAATTAAGAACAATCGATGCACAGACAGTCTTTGAAGCTCATTAATTGAAATGGCCATTGAACAGCAGGACCTCTTCCGATCTGGGCCTTTTAATCCAGCCAGACTGTGAAATGACATGATGGGGAGGTCAAGTGACACGGTTTACCCTTTCACTTAGCTCTCTAACCCTTTCACTTAGCTCTCTAACCCTTTCAATCGCGCTTTCTCTCTCGTTATCTCTGTCTCCCTCTCACTATCTCTCACTCTCTGTAAAAAAGGCTGTCCTGCTCCTCTCCTCTCTACCTAAATTCCCCTCAAAGTCCCTTTAATGTGGCTGTCCAGCCTACCTAAGTTGTCCCTCGCCCATCATAGCCCTGCCATTCCCAACTAATCATAGCGCTTGGAAATGCGAATCTGGACACTGCACCCGCCCACTCAGGTCACTGTTATCGCCGTCCGAAGAGAGAAGACTCACATTTTTCTGAGGACTTTTTATTGTCGACAGTAACATGAATGTCTGAATGTTGTGTGTGCATCGAAATTATCACAAGTTATTCGGATTAACACAACAAGTAAGATTCCAAGTCATTCCAATCAAGATCCATTGTAAAGAATCGAACTGGTGTGTGCCTCTCTCTCTCTCTCTCTCTCTCTCTCTCTCTCTCTCTCTCTCTCTCTCTCTCTCTCTCTCTCTCTCTCTCTCTCTCTCTCTCCCCCTCTCCCCCTCTCCCCCTCTCCCTCTCTGTCTTTCTCTACCCCCTCTCCATTACCTCCCCCCTTTCACCTCCCCTATCTCTCTCTCTCTGACTACCTCTCTGTCTGTGGCTGTAGCCTACGTGAGCATGTCCAGTTTAATCCCATATTTACCAGGGCTCAGGCCCTCGTCATGTGAGGCTTATGCATCTGACTGGCCCTGCATGACTGCCAAGAGCACAGGGATTAGGCTCAGTTCAACCACTGGGTTCCTAGTAGTTCGTAAATAAGCTGCTTCCATTGACAACAATACTGCTGTTAATTCTATAATTATCATATCACACAATGCATAGCACCGCAGCACCTGTCTAGGTCAACATCCAGCACCTGTCTAGGTCAACATCCAGCACCTGTCTAGGTCAACATCCAGCACCTGTCTAGGTCAACATCCAGCACCTGTCTAGGTCAACATCCAGCACCTGTCTAGGTCAACATCCAGCACCTGTCTAGGTCAACATCCAGCACCTGTCTAGGTCAAAATCCAGCACCTGTCTAGGTCAACATCCAGCACCTGCCTAGGTCAACATCCAGCACCTGTCTAGGTCAACATCCAGCACCTGTCTAGGTCAATATCCAGCACCTGTCTAGGTCAACATCCAGCACCTGTCTAGGTCAACAACCAGCACTTTTCTGGTTCACACAGTACATCTGTACACATACTTGTCCAAGATTAGCTTACAGGGTTGTCTGTTAATGGATATGACCAATACATTGACAAGGATCAATAGCTTCTGTGGAATAGACTGTTCACTCTGCTACCATCCGGCAAACGGTACCGGAACATCGGCTCTTGGACCAACAGGCTCCAATACAGCATCTACCCCCCAAGCCATAAGGCTGCTAAATAGCCAGACTGCTAAATAGCCAGACTGCTAAATAGCCAGACTGCTAAATAGCCAGACTGCTAAATAGCCTGACTGCTAAATAGCCTGACTGCTAAATAGCCTGACTGCTAAATAGCCTGACTGCTAAATAGCCTGACTGCTAAATAGCCAGACTGCTAAATAGCCAGACTGCTAAATAGCCTGACTGCTAAATAGCCTGACTGCTAAATAGCCAGACTGCTAAATAGCCTGACTGCTAAATAGCCTGACTGCTAAATAGCCAGACTGCTAAATAGCCAGACTGCTAAATAGCCTGACTGCTAAATAGCCTGACTGCTAAATAGCCTGACTGCTAAATAGCCTGACTGCTAAATAGCCAGACTGCTAAATAGCCTGACTGCTAAATAGCCAGACTGCTAAATAGCCTGACTGCTAAATAGCCTGACTGCTAAATAGCCTGACTGCTAAATAGCCTGACTGCTAAATAGCCTGACTGCTAAATAGTAAATGAATGCTACCTGAACTATCTGCACTGACTCTATGTTGCACTGACCCTATGCACACTCACTGGACTATAGATACACACCATAAACACACTCACTCACACACAAAACCCACACACATTCACATACACTACATACGCACACACACACACACACACGTACATGACGTAGAATTGGATTAAATGCATTTATAAAAGGCAACAAAACAAATACGGACTCTAGGCTACTAATGTTCCCCATGTGTGCAACTTCTGTAAGTGCCTCTAGTCTACTGCTCTGTGCCACTATGCAGATGTAATGATATACTGTACAGTACATGCAATGCTAAAAGGTGATTTTTTTTTCTTCTCATGCATTCTGGTACCCCAGGTCAACCCCCGTCTCGCGTTCGTTTTTTCTTCCGGCACCTCCCAATTTACAAATAAAGCACTGCCTAAACATATTGTTTCGTTTTTTTGCTTTGGGACTCTTAGGGAATGTATAGATGTTTATGAGGTTTAACTTGTATTGTTCCCTACCTAGCCTGTTGGTCAACAGAGACCATGTGTTCTGTGTTCAGCGTTAGTCCTGGTAGAGTCACCATCTCCTTAAAAAAGCATTGAGCTCACTAAGCCTGCCTGTCTTCTATTCTGACATAACATTTCAGCATTAATTGACTTACTCACTTATTTTGGCTTGTTAAATCACACACACACGCACACACACACGCACACACACACGCACACACACGCGCAAGCACACACACACAAATACACACATACACACCCACGCAGACACACACACACACACACACACAAACACACACACATACACACCCACGCAGACACACACACACACACACACACTGATTTTGGCTCGTTTGACTGAACGTCATGCAGGTAGACATTCCGTCCGGATCATGGTTCCCCTCCACCCGGTGAGAAGCCAGCCACTACGGTTGTGTCCCAAATGATACCTTGTACTCTACATAGTGCACTACTTTTGACCAGGGCCCTATGGCAATAGGGAGGCATTTAGATCGCACACAACGTGATCACCTTGGCCCACAGGAAAACTGGTATTCAGAGTCTGAATAGAGGCTGTTCTCTTTAATTTCCTGAACAAACCAGATACAGTTGAAGTCGGAAGTTTACATAATTTAGGTTGGAGTCATTAAAACTAGTTTTTATTTCACTTATAATTCACTGTATCACAAATCCAGTGGGTCAGAAGTTTACATACACTAAGTTGACTGTGACTTTAAACAGATTGGAAAATACCAGAAAATGATGTCATGGCTTTAGAAGCTTCTGATAGGCTAATTGACATCATTTGAGTCATTGGAGGTGTACCTGTGGATGTATTTCAAGGCCTACCTTCAAACTCAGTGCCTCTTTGCTTGACATCATGGGAAAATCCAAAGAAATCATCCAAAACAATTGTAGACATCACTTTATTTTAAGAATGTGAAATATCAGAATAATAGTAGAGAAAATGATTTATTTCAGCTTTTATTTATTTCATCACATTCCCAGTGGGTCATAAGTTTAAATAAACTCAATTAGTATTTGGTATCATTGCCTTTAAATTGTTTAACTTGGGTCAAACGTTTCGGGTGGCCTTCCACAAGCTTCACACAATAAGTTGGGTGAATTTTGGCCCATTCCTCCTGACAGAGCTGGTGTAACTGAGTCAGGTTTGTAGGCCTCCTTGCTCGCACACGCTTTTTCAGTTCTGCCAACAAATGTTCTATAGGATTGAGGTCAGGGCTTTGTGATGGCCACTCCAATAACTTGACTTTGTTGTCCTTAAGCCATTTTGCCACAACTTTGGAAGTATGCTTGGGGTCATTGTCCATTTGGAAGACCCATTTGCGACCAAGCTTTAACTTCCTGATGTCTTGAGATGTTGCTTCAATATATCCACATCATTTTCCTTCCTCATGATGTCATCTATTTTGTGAAGTGCACCAGTCCCTCCTGCAGCGAAGCACCCCCACAGCATGATGCTGCCACCCCCGTGCTTCACGGTTGGGATGGTGTTCTTCGGCTTGCAAGCTACACCCTTTTTCCTCCAAACGATGGTCATTATGGCCAAACAGTTCTATTTCAGACCAGAGGACATTTCTCCAAAAAGTACGATATTTGTCCCCATGTGCAGTTGCAAACCGTAGTCTGGCTTTATTATGGCGGTTTTGGAGCAGTGGCTTCTTCGTTGCTGAGCGGCCTTTCAGGTTATGTCGATATATAACTCGTTTTACTGTGGATATAGATACTTTTGTACCTGTTTCCTCCAGCATCTTCACAAGGTCCTTTGCTGTTGTTCTGGGATTGATTTGCACTTTTCGCACCAAAGTACGTTCATCTCTAGGAGACAGAATGCGTCTCCTTCATGAGCGGTATGATGGCTGCGTGGTCCCATGGTGTTTATACTTGCGTACTATTGTTTGTACAGATGAACGTGGTACCTTCAGGCGTTTGGAAATTGCTCCCAAGGATGAACCAGACTTGTGGAGGTCTTGGCTGATTTCTTTGGATTTTCCCATGATGTCAAGCAAAGAGGCACTGAGTTTGAAGGTAGGCCTTAAAATACATCCACAGGTACACCTCCAATTGACTCAAATGATGTCAATTAGCCTATCAGAAGCTTCTAAAGCCATGACATCATTTTCTGGAATTTTCCAAGCTGTTTAAAGGCACAGTCAACTTTAGTGTATGTAAACTTCTGACCCAGTGGAATTGTGATACAGTTATTTATAAGTTAAATAATCTGTCTGTAAACGATTGTTGTAAAAATTACTTGTGTCATGCACAAAGTAGATGTCCTAACCGACTTGCCAAAACTATAGTTTGTTAACAAGAAATGTGTGTAGTGGTTGAAAAACGAGTTTTAATGACTCTAACCTAAGTGTATGTAAACTTCCGACTTCAACTGTGTGTACGTGGCCCAGACTGCCAAATATCATTGAGGAGCTTGTCTGCAAAAGCCTGCTCCATGTAACAGTCGAATGAGCAGCCCACTTCCAGAATCAGTACCTCCCTCTGGACTCCCCCCACAACAACAACATCTGGCTTATTCGCCATACAAGAAAACACATTATCATCTACATCAAACCAGGCTCCTCTGACAAGATAATGTTTGTGTATGTGTTCTGTTGGTGAGAACACCTGTCTCACCTCAGTAGCTACCAGGTCGACAAGGCGGTCATGTTTAGCAATATACAAGTCTTTGTGTGAACGGCAACCATTCACAGGATGTGCAACAGTCTAACGCAGGGTGTAAAATACAGAAGGGATCATGGTTTACAGGGTACCAGAGTGCTAGGTTATATCTTGTTAGTAGAACTTGCAGCCTCACCTTAACAGTAAAGGTGATAATGTCCTCCCCAATGGCAGCATTCTGGTACATGGAATGTGAGACAGAGGGGTCAGCACAGTCCAGAACAGTGAGTTTCCCCTGCAGACTCAGAACAGTGAGTTTCCCCTGCAGACTCAGAACAGTGAGTTTCCCCTCCAGACTCAGAACAGTGAGTTTCCCCTGCAGACTCAGAACAGTGAGTTTCCCCTCCAGACTCAGAACAGTGAGTTTCCCCTCCAGACTCAGAACAGTGAGTTTCCCCTGCAGACTCAGAACAGTGAGTTTCCCCTGCAGACTCAGAACAGTGAGTTTCCCCTGCAGACTCAGAACAGTGAGTTTCCCCTCCGGACTCAGAGCAGTGAGTTTACCCTCCAGCCTCAGGCTAGTCCAATGTTGCCGTAGATGCATCCGTCTGATACCGAGGAGTTTTGTCCTTGATATAGAATGAGATGTTCAATCATGGGTGACAGAAGCCTCCACAACAACACAGGGGTCTCTCACAAACTATCAGAGACAGTCACACTCGGACAATCAGAGAGGGGGCGTATCATTGTGGCCCAGGTGGCACAAAATAATCAAAGGTCTGACTGCACGGAGATGCTTGGAAAAAATGGTTACAACGGGGGACCAGTGTGTTTGTGTCTCAGGTGAAGAGGGTGGATCTGATCTCCATCACCTAGGACTTGACATAGATTAAATAGATTAATCAAATCTCACATTGTTGTAAATTGTTGCTCAATCTTGCATGCTTTCTCAAACAGCTGTAACTGTATATGCATTCGTGTATGCATTCGTAAATCAGGTCCTTTCATGAGTTGGGCTCTGGGATGTAACAACTGTTGAGCATCTGATCTTATGGTTGATTGTGGAGGAAAGGGGTTGATTGTGTTAGAGTATGTGCGTGTGTGTTTATCCCACATCTGTTGCAAGGGGGTAAGGATGTTAGGGAGAATATAGGATGAACCACAATAATTGTGTGCTAAAATAATAATTGCTTGTCAAAAATGTAATGTAATACAATGGCAATCCGGGTTATAGGTTAAAATCCTACGCATGAATTGCCGACATTATCACGCATATTGATTGATAATGATGGAAAATAAGATATGCAAGATATTTGAATAGATATATATTTTTAAATAGCTATATATATATATTGAGGTGAGAGCATTGGAAATGCTTTTTGTGGTTGACCTGCTTCTGTTTTGTGGGTGGCACTGTGTGCTGTTTTCAATGGTGGGTCTCCCATGGGCAAAGAAACTCAAAAGGGGTGATATAAATTAACAATAATTTCGATCCGAATGTGCAAATTGTCCAAACAGATATGCAAGGTAGATGGATTATTTTAAATATGTTATTGGACCATAATATGGCTCATTAACCTTTACGGACCAAATAATGATGATCCACAGTTCTTTGACAATATATATAATAAATTATCAACCCTGCAAGCAATTCAATACTCTATTAATATGGTGGGAGATTACAATACCGTTTTAAATAGCTCAATGGACCGTAAAGGAAATCACACTACAAACAATCACCCTCATGCTCTTAAGGAAATCGTGAATGTCATGGATACATAAGAACTAGTAGATACAGTGGGGAGAACAAGTATTTGATACACTGCCGATTTTGCAGGTTTTCCTACTTACAATGCATGTAGAGGTCTGTAATTTTTATAATAGGTACACTTCAACTGTGAGAGACGGAATCTAAAACAAAAATCCAGAAAATCACATTGTATGATTTTTAAGTAATTCATTTGCATTTTATTGCATGACATAAGTATTTGATCACCTACCAACCAGTAAGAATTCCGGCTCTCACAAACCTGTTAGTTTTTCTTTAAGAAGCCCTCCTGTTCCCAACTCATTACCTGTATTAACTGCACCTGTTTGAACTCGTTACCTGTATAAAAGACACCTGTCCACACACTCAATCAAACAGACTCCAACCTCTCCACAATGGCCAAGACCAGAGAGCTGTGTAAGGACATCAGGGATAAAATTGTAGACCTGCACAAGGCTGGGATGGGCTACAGGACAATAGGCAAGCAGCTTGGTGAGAAGAAGGGGTGTAACGATCCATCTACTACATCGATGTATCGATTTATATTCCTATGATCCAACTACATCGATCTGTGCTCGGCGAGTTGGCCTTTTGGGCAACATATATCAATCTAACATCGTTTTAAAATGTAATAAATCGATTGTATCGATACTAGGAAATAACCCATTGGATTTAAGCACGTCAGACTTTATATGGATGTTTTTTCTTAGCACTTTTAATGATAAAGGCTTTAAACATTACTCGATTCAGTCTGCCTATCCGTGACGTCATCGCCCCGCGCCAGCAGCAGTGCAAAGGCGCAAAGACAACAAAACATAGCATGGCGGACGACAGAGGAGAAGCCGACGAGCGAGAAATTATCAAGCCACCATTGCGGTCCTTACAAGAAACAGGAATCTAGGAAACTTCACCTGCACTGTCCAGTATCCAGGTATTTATTTCAGTCACACTGGTTGAATTTTTGGCTAAAAGGTTACTGAATCGATTTCAAGTCACTGAATCGTTTCGGATCGTATCGTTCTAAATGAACCAATATCGTCCTTGAATCGTATCGACAACCACGAATCGTGATACAAATCGAATCGTTGTTAAAACGAATCGTTACACCCCTAGTGAGAAGGCAACAACTGTTGGCGCAATTATTAGAAAATGGAAGAAGTTCAAGATGACGGTCAATCACCCTCGGTCTGGGGCTCCATGCAAGATCTCACCTCGTGGGGCATCAATGATCATGAGGAAGGTGAGGGATCAGCCAAGAACTACACGGCAGGACCTGGTCAATGACCTGAAGAGAGCTGGGACCACAGTCTCAAAGAAAACCATTAGTAACACACTACGCCGTCATGGATTAAAATCCTGCAGCGCACGCAAGGTCCCCCTGCTCAAGCCAGCGCATGTCCAGGCCCGTCTGAAGTTTGCCAATGACCTTCTGGATGATCCAGAGGAGGAATGGGAGAAGGTCATGTGGTCTGATGAGACAAAAATTGAGCTTTTTGGTCTAAACTCCACTCGCCGTGTTTGGAGGAAGAAGAAGGATGAGTACAACCCCAAGAACACCATCCCAACTGTGAAGCATGGTGGTGGAAACATCATTCTTTGGGGATGCTTTTCTGCAAAGGGGACAGGACGACTGCACCGTATTGAGGGGAGGATGGATGGGGCCATGTATCGTGAGATCTTGGCCAACAACCTCCTTCCCTCAGTAAGAGCATTGAAGATGGGTCGTGGCTGGGTCTTCCAGCATGACAACGACCCAAAACACACAGCCAGGGCAACTAAGGAGTGGCTCCGTAAGAAGCATCTCAAGGTCATGGAGTGGCCTAGCCAGTCTCCAGACCTGAACCCAATAGAAAATCTTTGGAGGGAGCTGAAAGTCCGTAATGCCCAGCGACAGCCCCGAAACCTGAAGGATCTGGAGAAGGTCTGTATGGAGGAGTGGGCCAAAATCCCTGCTGCAGTGTGTGCAAACCTGGTCAAGACCTACAGGAAACGTATGATCTCTGTAATTGCAAACAAAGGTTTCTGTACCAAATATTAAGTTCTGCTTTTCTGATGTACCAAATACTTATGTCATGCAATAAAATGCAAATTAATTACTTAAAAATCATACAATGTGATTTTCTGGATTTTTGTTTTAGATTCCGTCTCTCACAGTTGAAGTGTACCTATGATAAAAATGACAGACCTCTACATGCTTTGTAAGTAGGAAAACCTGCAAAATCGGCAGTGTATCAAATACTTGTTCTCCCCACTGTATATGGAGGCTTAAATATCCTGACCTAGTGAGATATACATGGCGGAGACTCAATCAAGCTAGTTGTCTTGACTTCTTTCTTATGTCATTCTCGTTGGCACCAAAAGTTTAAAAAGTGTTGATGGGGACAGAATGCGGTCGGACCATCATATAATTGGCAAATACATTGGGGAGAACAAGTATTTGATACACTGCCGATTTTGCAGGTTTTCCTACTTACAAAGCATGTAGAAGTCTGTAATTTTTATCATAGGTACACTTCAACTGTGAGAGACGGAATCTAAAACAAAAATCCAGAAAATCACATTGTATGATTTTTAAGTAATTCATTTGGCATTTTATTGTATGACATGAGTATTTGATACATCAGAAAAGCAGAACTTAATATTTGATACAGAAACCTTTGTTTGCAATTACAGAGATCATACGTTTCCTGTAGGTCTTGACCAGGTTTGCACACACTGCAGCAGGGATTTTGGCCCTCTCCTCCATACAGACCTTCTCCAGATCCTTCAGGTTTCGGGGCTGTCGCTGGGCAATACAGACTTTCAGCTCCCTCCAAAGATGTTCTATTGGGTTCAGGTCTGGAGACTGGCTAGGCCACTCCATGACCTTGAGATGCTTCTTACGGAGCCACTCCTTAGTTGCCCTGGCTGTGTGTTTCGGGTCGTTGTCATGCTGGAAGACCCAGCCACAACCCATCTTCAATGCTCTTACTGAGGGAAGGAGGTTGTTGGCCAAGATTTCACGATACATGGCCCCATCCATCCTCCCCTCAATACGGTGCAGTTGTCCTGTCCCATTTGCAGAAAAGCATCCCAAAGAATGATGTTTCCACCTCCATGCTTCACGGTTGGGATGGTGTTCTTGGGGTTGTACTCATCCTTCTTCCTCCAAACACGGTGAGTGGAGTTTAGACCAAAAAGCTCTATTTTTGTCTCACCAGACCACATGACCTTCTCCCATTCCTCCTCTGGATCATCCAGATGGTCATTGGCAAACTTCAGACGGGCCTGGACATGCGCTGGCTTGAGCAGGGGGACCTTGCGTGCGCTGCAGGATTTTAATCCATGACGGCGTAGTGTGTTACTAATGGTTTTCTTTGAGACTGTGGTCCCAGCTCTCTTCAGGTCATTGACCAGGTCCTGCCGTGTAGTTCTGGGCTGATCCCTCACCTTCCTCATGATCATTGATGCCCCACGAGGTGAGATCTTGCATGGAGCCCCAGAGCGAGGGTGATTGACCGTCATCTTGAACTTCTTCCATTTTCTAATAATTGCACCAACAGTTGTTGCCTTCTCACCAAGCTGCTTGCCTATTGACCTGTAGCCCATCCCAGCCTTGTGCAGGTCTACAATTTTATCCCTGATGTCCTTACACAACTCTCTGGTCTTGGCCATTGTGGAGAGGTTGGAGTCTGTTTGAGTGTGTGGACAGGTGTCTTTTATACAGGTAACGATTTCAAACAGGTGCAGTTAATACAGGTAATGAGTGGAGAACAGGAGGGCTTCTTAAAGAAAAACTAACAGGTCTGTGAGAGCCGGAATTCTTACTGGTTGGTAGGTGATCAAATACTCATGTCATGCAATAAAATGCTAATTAATTACTTAAAAATCATACAATGTGATTTTCTGGATTTTTGTTTGAGATTCCGTCTCTCACAGTTGAAGTGTACCTATGATAAAAATTACAGATCTCTACATGCTTTGTAAGTAGGAAAATCTGCAGTGTATCAAATACTTGTTCTCCCCACTGTACATTACTCTTACTGAATTTCCACGTGGGCGAGGATATTGGAAATTTAATCAAAGCCTATTGGATGATAACTTGTTTTTAACTAGGACAGATGAATTTATAACTGATTTTTTCCGACATAACATAGGTACAGCAAATCCCCTTATTGTATGGGACACCTTTAAATGTGCTTTTAGAGGCCATGCAATTCAGTACTCATCTCAAAAACAAAAGCAATTTAGGTCAAAAGAGTCCATACTAACAAAGGAAATAGAAGGTCTAACAGAACAGATAGATAGCAATAAAAACTGTAACATGAGGCTCAGAATAAATTTGAGGAAAAACTAAAAGATATGGAGAAACTTATTCAAGAAAGATCAAGTGTAATATATTATAAAAATAAAGCAAACTGGATGGAATATGGGGAAAAATGCACCAAATTATTTTGTAATCTTCCACATAGGAATGCTACCTGCTTACTGAAACTGGTTACAAATGACGGAGTCACCCATGATTCACCAAATTATATTTTGAAGGAGGAAACAAAGTACTTTAAGCATATGTTTTCGTTTCAGTCGCCTCCATCTCCTCTAAATGAAGCTAATTGTAGAGATTTTTTTTCTATTGATAATGTAAAATGAACAGCCATACAGAAAGCCTCATGTGAAGGTGAAATTACAGAGGAGGAACTTCTGGATGCAATTAAAGACTTTAAGTCCGGGAAAACTCCAGGGTTGGATGGCATACCAGTCGAGGTATACCAAACCTTTTTTGATATACTCAGAGGACCGTTATTAGCATGTTTTAACCACTCCTATGTAAATGGTAGATTATCAGACACTCAAGAAGAAGGTCTGATTTCATTATTACTGAAACAGGATACAAGTGGAAAATATAAAGATCCAGTCCATTAAAAAAATTGGAGGCCCCATACACTTCAGTGTTGTGATGCAAAAATCCTAGCAAAATGTATAGTGCATAGAATTAAAAAGGTATTGTCGGACATTATTCATTCTAATCAGACAGGTTTTTTACATGGAAGATACATTGGAGATAATATAAGGCAAGTACTGGATACAATAGAACACTATGAAAAATCTGGGAAACCAGGCCTGCTATTCACAGCAGACTTCGAAAAGGCATTTGATAAAGTATTACTGGGATTTATATATAAATGCCTGGAGCATTTCGATTTTGGAGAATCTCTTATAAAATGGGTTAAAATCATGTACAGTAACCCTAGGTGTAAAATAATAATGGCTATTTCTCAGAAAGTTTTAAACTGTCAAGAGGATTGAAACAAGGTTGTCCACTATCGGCATATCATTTTAATATGGACATCTAGATGTTAGCTATTAAAATCTGATCCAACAATAATATCCAAGATGGCGTAGCAGTGCGGTCGCTTTTATTCATTGTCCTTGTGTAAATATCCCGTTTCTTGTTTTTTTTGTCTATTTTGTATATATTTCTCAATTTTTACTTTTCATTCTTTAACTAAATATACTTTCCTGCAACCCGCCTCACCCAACGTGGAAAGGATTCTATTATTTCTTTATAACTTTCATCAAGAACCGTAAGCTGAAACTAGTGTAGCTGCAACTGAATGGCTACTTGCTATTAGTCACCGTTAGTGTCTTCACCACTGTCCGTGGCCTACACTATCCACCAGCCAGCTCTAGCTCTAGCCTGGACAATTCGTCGGCCAGTCTGCACAGCGTGCTATCGACCCAGCGTGCTATCGACCCAGAGCTTATTGGACTTTCTGCCGGAATCACTGGACCCTAGCGCCGGATCATCGCAACCAGCTAGCTAGCTGCAACCTGTTGTTGGCTGATTACCATTGCCCTATAGCAAGCACCAGTTAGCCTTGAGCTAGCCTCAGGCCCATCTCCCGGCTATCTACCTCTCTGTCAACCGGACGGGACCTCCTAGTGTTGACACTGAGCCCCGCCGATCCAACACGACTGGTTTGCCGACGAAATAGTCTGATGTGGTTTCAACAGGCTTCCCGTTGCGACGACCACGAAGATCCATCTGCCAGCCCCGGCCCGCTAGCACACGCAAACTACAACTGTGCTCCCTGCTAGCTGTGCTGAAGCACCAATTTGAACTGCTCTCGGACTCACATATTGCTGTTCACTGGACCTTATGATCACTCAGCTGCACAGCTGATGCCTGCTGGACTGTTCCTTTACACGGTACCCTGTCCTGTTTATTCTGTTTAGCCTTAGCCCAAACGTTATCGCTATTTCCAGTTGTTGTCTTAGCTCTCTCTAATAACACCTGTGACTGCTTTATGCCTCTCTCCCATGTCAATTATGCCTTGCCTATTGCTGTTTGGGTTAGTTCTTATTATACAATTTCACTGTAGAACCCCTAGTCCCTCTCAAACTGCCTCAAATAGTTCCTTTGTTCCACCCCCCATACACGCCGAGACCGGCTCAATCGGTGCCTCCAGTGACGCTATCTCTTTCATTGTTACCCAACGCTTAGGGTTACCTGAACTGTACTCATATCCTTCCATATCCTTTTCTGTACATAATGCCCTGAATCTTTTCTACAACGCCCGGAGAACTGCCCCCTTTATTCTATGTACCCAACGCACTAGAAGACCAGTTCTTAAAGCCTTTAGTCGTATCCTTATTCTAGTCCTCCTCTGTTCCTCTGGTGATGTAGAGGCTAACCCAAGCCCTGCAGCCCCCATTATCACTCCTACTCCCCAGGAGCTATCATTTGTTGACTTCTGTAACCGTAAAAGTCTTGGTTTTCTGCACGTAAATATCAGAAGCCTCCTTCCTAAGTTTGAGTTATTCACTGCGTTAGCACACTCCGCCAACCCTGATGTTCTAGCAGTGTCTGAATCCTGGCCAGCAAAAATTCTGAAATTTCCATCCCCAACTATAACATTTTCCGTCTAGATAGAACTGCCAAAGGGGGTGGAGTTGCAATCTACTGTAGAGATAGCCTGCAGAGCTCTATCATACTATCCAGGTCTGTGCCCAAACAGTTTGAGCTTCTACTTCTAAAAATCCACCTTTCC
Organism: Coregonus lavaretus; assembly: GCF_964263955.1. Taxonomy (NCBI): domain Eukaryota; kingdom Metazoa; phylum Chordata; class Actinopteri; order Salmoniformes; family Salmonidae; genus Coregonus; species Coregonus lavaretus. The sequence continues at coordinate 55,602,956 of NC_139995.1, forward strand.
AGAAATACATCTCTCACTGTTGCCACTTGCTACAGACCCCCCTCAGCCCCCAGCTGTGCCCTGGACACCATATGTGAATTGCTTGCCCCCCATCTATCCTCAGAGTTCGTACTGCTTGGTGACCTAAATTGGGATATGCTTAACACCCCGGCCATCCTACAATCTAAACTAGATGCCCTCAATCTCACACAAATTATCAACGAACCTACCAGGTACAACCCTAAATCCGTAAATATGGGTACCCTCATAGATATCATCCTGACTAACTTACCCTCTAAATACACCTCCGCTGTCTTCAACCAGGATCTCAGCGATCACTGCCTTATTGCCTGCGTCCGTAACTGGTCCGCGGTCAAACGACCACCCCTCATCACTGTCAAACGCTCCCAAAAACACTTCAGCGAGCAGGCCTTCCTAATTGACCTGGCCCAGGTATCCTGGATGGATATAGATCTCATTCCGTCAGTAGAGGATGCCTGGTTGTTCTTTAAAAGTAATTTCCTCTCAATCTTAAATAAACATGCCCCATTCAAAAAATACAGAACTAAGAACAGATATAGCCCCTGGTTCTCCTCAGACTTGACTGCCCTTGACCAGCACAAAAACATCCTGTGGCGTACTGCATTAGCATCAAATAGCCCCCGCGATATGCAACTTTTCAGGGAAGTTAGGAACCAATATACACAAGCAGTTAGGAAAGCAAAGGCTAACTTTTTCAAACAGAAATTTGCATCCTGTAGCACTAACTCCAAAAAGTTTTGGGACACTGTAAAGTCCATGGAAAATAAGAGCACTTCCTCCCAGCTGCCCACTGCACTGAGGCTAGGAAACACTATCACCACCGATAAATCTACAATAATCGAGAATTTCAACAAGCATTTTGCTACGGCTGGCCATGCTTTCCACCTGGCTACCACTACCCCGGCCACCAGCTCTGCACCCTCCGCTGCAACTTGCCCATGCCCCCCCCGCTTCTCCTTCACACAAATCCAGACAGCTGATGTTCTGAAAGAGCTGCAAAATCTGGACCCCTACAAATCATCTGGGCTAGACAATCTGGACCCTTTCTTTCTAAAACTAGCCGCCGAAATTGTCGCAACCCCTATTACTAGCCTGTTCAACCTCTCTTTCGTAACATCTGAGATCCCCAGAGATTGGAAAGCTGCCGCGGTCATCCCCCTCTTCAAAGGGGGTGACACTCTAGATCCAAACTGTTACAGACCCATATCCATCCTGCCCTGCCTTTCAAAAGTTTTTGAAAGCCAAGTCAACAAACAGATCACCGACCATTTCGAATCCCACCGTACCTTCTCCGCTATGCAATCCGGTTTCCGAGCTGGTCATGGGTGCACTTCAGCCACGCTCAAGGTCCTAAACGATATTATAACCGCGATCGATAATAGACAGTACTGTGCAGCCGTTTTCATTGACCTGGCCAAGGCTTTCGACTCTGTCAACCACCGCATTCTTATTGGCAGACTAAATAGCCTTGGTTTCTCAAATGACTGCCTCGCCTGGTTCACCAACTACTTCTCAGATAGAGTTCAATGTGTCAAATCGGAGGGCCTGTTGTCTGGACTTATGGCAGTCTCTATGGGGGTGCCACAGGGTTCAATTCTTGGGCCGACTCTTTTCTCTGTGTATATCAATGACGTCGCTCTTGCTGCTGGTGACTCTCAGATCCACCTCTACGCAGACGACACCATTTTGTATACATCTGGCCCTTCATTGGACACTGTGTTAACAAACCTCCAAACGAGCTTCAATGCCATACAACACTCCTTCAGTAGCCTCCAACTGCTCTTAAACACTAGTAAAACTAAATGCATGCTCTTCAACCGAACGCTGCTTGCACCCGCCCACCCGACTAGAATCACTACTCTCGGCGGGTCTGACCTAGAGTATGTGGACAACTACAAATATCTAGGTGTCTGGTTAGACTGTAAACTCTCCTTCCAGACTCACATTAAGAATCTCCAATCCAAAGTTAAATCTAGAATCGGTTTCCTATTTCGCAACAAAGCCTCCTTCACTCATGCTGCCAAACATGCCCTCGTAAAATTGACTATCCTACCGATCCTTGACTTCGGCGATGTCATTTACAAAATAGCCTCCAACACTCTACTCAGCAAATTGGATGTAGTCTATCACAGTGCCATCCGTTTTGTCTCCAAAGCCCCATATAATACCCACCACTGTGACCTGTACGCTCTTGTTGGCTGGTCCTCACTACATATTCGTCGCCAAACCCACTGGCTCCAGGCCATCTATAAATCACTGCTAGGCAAATCCCCGCCTTATCTTAGCTCATTGGTCACCATAGCAACACCCACCCGTAGTCTACGCTCCAGCAGGTATATCTCACTGGTCATCCCCAAAGCCAACACCTCCTTTGGCCGCAATTCTTTCCAGTTCTCTGCTGCCAATGACTGGAACAAATTGCAAAAATCTCTGAAGCTGGAGACACTTATCTCCCTCACTAACTTTAAGCATCAGTTGTCAGAGCACCTTACCGATCACTGCACCTGTACACAGCCCATCTGAAATTAGCCCGCCCAACTACCTCATCCCTATATTGTTATTTATTTTGCTCATTTGTACTCCAGTATCTCTATTTGCACATCATCTCTTGCACATCTATCATTCCAGTGTTAATACTAATTGTAATTATTTTGCACTATAGCCTATTTATTGCCTTACCTCCATAACTTGCTATATTTGCACACACTGTATATATATGTATTTCTGTTGTATTTTTGACTTTGTTTTGTTTTACCCCATATGTAACTCTGTGTTGTTGTTTTTATCACACTGCTTTGCTTTATCTTGGCCAGGTCGCAGTTGTAAATGAGAACTTGTTCTCAACTGGTTTACCTGGTTAAATAAAGGTGAAATAAAAATAAAAAATAAATAAAAATATCAAGGGATTAGAAATCCAGGGCTTAAAAACAAAGGTGTCATTGTACGCTGATGATTCATGTTTTCTTTAAAATCCACAACTTGAATCCCTCCACAGCCTCATAGAGGATCTAGATACCTTTTCTAACCTCATAATACATATCCCAAATGAAATAAATGATCTCACTCCAACACATTTTAATAGAAAGTTAGCAAAAATAGATAAGATCTTGCTACCATGGGAAGGTAAATACAGTTGAAGTCGGAAGTTTACATACACTTAGGTTGGAGTCAATAAAACTCGTTTTTTCAACCACTCCACACATTTCTTGTTAACAAACTATAGTTTTGGCAAGTCGGTTAGGACATCTACTTTGTGCATGACACAAGTAATTTTTCCAACAATTGTTTACAGACAGATTATTTCACTTATAATTCACTGTATCACAATTCCAGTTGGTCAGAAGTTTACATACAATAAGTTGACTGTGCCTTTAAACAGCTTGGAAAATTCCAGAAAATGATGTCATGGCTTTAGAAGCTTCTGATAGGCTAATTGACATCATTTGTGTCAATTGGAGGTGTACCTGTGGATGTATTTCAAGGCATACCTTCAAACTCAGTGCCTCTTTGCTTGAAATCATGGGAAAATCCAAAGAAATCAGCCAAGACCTCAGAAAAAACATTGTAGACCTCCACAAGTCTGGTTCATCCTTGTGAGCAATTTCCATAGGCCTGAAGGTACCACATTCATCTGTACAAACAATAGTACGCAAGTATAAACAACATGGGACCACGCAGCCATCATACTGCTCAGGAAGGAGACGCATTCTGTCTCCTAGAGATGAATGTATTTTGATGCGAAAAGTGCAAATCAATCCCAGAACAACAGCAAAGGACCTTGTGAAGATGCTGGAGGAAACAGGTACAAAAGTATCTATATCCACAGTAAAACGAGTCCTATATCGACATAACCTGAAAAGCCGCTCAGCAACGAAGAAGCCACTGCTCCAAAACCGCCATAAAAAAGCCAGACTACGGTTTGCAACTGCACATGGGGACAAAGATCGTCTTTTTGGAGAAATGTCCTCTGGTCTGATGAAACAAAAATAGAACTGTTTGGCCATAATGACCATCGTTATGTCAGGAAGTTAAAGCTTGGTCGCAAATGGGTCTTCCAAATGGACAATGACCCCAAGCATACTTCCAAAGTTGTGGCAAATTTGCTTAAGGACAACAAAGTCAAGGTATTGGAGTGGCCATCACAAAGCCCTGACCTCAATCCTATAGAAAATGTGTGGGCAGAACAGAAAAAGCGTGTGCGAGCAAGGAGGCCTACAAACCTGACTCAGTTACACCAGCTCGGTCAGGAGGAATGGGCCAAAATTCACCCAACTTATTGTGGGAAGCTTGTGGAAGGCTACCCGAAACGTTTGACCCAAGTTAAACAATTTAAAGGCATTGCTACCAAAATATAATTGAGTGTATGTAAACTTCTGACCCACTGGGAATGTGATGAAATAAATAAAAGCTGAAATAAATCATTCTCTCTACTATTTTTCTGACATTTCACATTCTTAAAATAAAGTGGTGATCCTAACTGACCTAAGACAGGGAATTTTTACTAGGATTACATTTCAGGAATTGTGAAAAACTGAGTTTAAATGTATTTGGCTAAGGTGTATGTAAACTTCCGACTTCAACTGTATATTTGCGAGAAAGAAAAACATATGGGGGATTGGAAGTGATGCAGACAATTACATTGATGGATTTTACAATCTATCTGCAATATTAAAGCTGATCTACAGTACCCCCTAACAAAAAAATATATATATATATACAGTGAGGGAAAAAAGTATTTGATCCCCTGCTGATTTTGTACGTTTGCCCACTGACAAAGAAATGATCAGTCTATCATTTGAATGGCAGGTTTATTTGAACAGTGAGAGACAGAATAACAACAAAATAATCCAGAAAAACGCATGTCAAAACTGTTATACATTTATTTGCATTTTAATGAGGGAAATAAGTATTTGACCCCCTCTCAATCATAAAGATTTCTGGCTCCCAGGTGTCTTTTATACAGGTAACGAGCTGAGATTAGGAGCACACTCTTAAAGGGAGTGCTCCTAATCTCAGTTTGTTACCTGTATAAAAGACACCTGTCCACAGAAGCAATCAATCAATCAGATTCCAAACTCTCCACCATGGCCAAGACAAAAGAGCTCTCCAAGGATGTCAGGGACAAGATTGTAGACCTACACAAGGCTGGAATGGGCTACAAGACCATCGCCAAGCAGCTTGGTGAGAAGGTGACAACAGTTGGTGCGATTATTCGCAAATGGAAGAAACACAAAATAACTGTCAATCTCCCTCGGCCTGGGGCTCCATGCAAGATCTCACCTCATGGAGTTGCAATGATCATGAGAACGGTGATGAATCAGCCCAGAACTACACGGGAGGATCTTGTCAATGATCTCAAGGCAGCTGGGACCATAGTCACCAAGAAAACAATTGGTAACACACTATGCCGTGAAGGACTGAAATCCTGCAGCGCCCGCAAGGTCCCCCTTCTCAAGAAAGCACATATACAGGCCCATCTGAAGTTTGCCAATGAACATCTGAATGATTCAGAGGAGAACTGGGTGAAAGTGTTGTGGTCAGATGAGACCAAAATTGAGCTCTTTGGCATCAACTCAACTCGCCATGTTTGGAGGAGGAGGAATGCTGCCTATGACCCCAAGAACACCATCCCCACCTGAGCTGGAACCATTATGCTTTGTGGGTGTTTTTCTGCTAAGGGGACAGGACAACTTCACCGCATCAAAGGGACGATGGACGGAGCCATGTACCGTCAAATCTTGGGTGAGAACCTCCTTCCCTCAGCCAGGGCATTGAAAATGGGTCGTGGATGTGTATTCCAGCATGACAATGATCCAAAACACACGGCCAAGGCAACAAAGGAGTGGCTCAAGAAGAAGCACATTAAGGTCCTGGAGTGGCCTAGCCAGTCTCCAGACCTTAATCCCATAGAAAATCTGTGGAGGGAGCTGAAGGTTCGAGTTCCAAACGTCAGCCTCGAAACCTTAATGACTTGGAGAAGATCTGCAAAGAGGAGTGGGACAAAATCCCTCCTGAGATGTGTGCAAACCTGGTGGCCAACTACAAGAAACATCTGACCTCTGTGATTGCCAACAAGGGTTTTGCCACCAAGTACTAAGTTATGTTTTGCAGAGGGGTCAAATACTTATTTACCTCATTAAAATGCAAATCAATTTATAACATTTTTGACATGCGTTTTTCTGGATTTTTGTTGTTGTTATTCTGTCTCTCACTGTTCAAATAAACCTACCATTAAAATTATAGACTGATCATGTCTTTGTCAGTGGGCAAACGTACAAAATCAGCAGGGGATCAAATACTTTTTTCCCTCACTGTATATATAAAAAATAAAAAAAACTATCAGAGACAGTCACAGTCTCAGTATGTGTCAGTCCGTGTCCATCTGAGCTCCTCTCCAGTCCGTGTCCATCTGACCTCCCCTCCAGTCTGTGTCCATCTGACCTCCCCTCCAGTCTGTGTCCATCTGAGCTCCCCTCCAGTCTGTGTCCTTCTGACCTCCCCTCCAGTCTTTGTCCATCTGAGCTCCCCTCCAGTCTGTGTCCATCTGAGCTCCACTTTAGTCCGGTTACAGGTTGTTGAGGTCCGTCCAATCAGACCAGACGGCAAAGCCCGCACCACGAGTATACAGTTTTCCATTGGCCTTCCTCCTGAAGCCCAGGAAGTTGCCCTCAGTGTCCATGGTCAGTGGGACCTTCCTTCTCCGTAGGTCCAGAAAGAGGGAGGCTCTGGCTAACTCCCCAACATCACTGTGGACCATGTTCAACAGGCAAATCAGTCTGGTAGCAGTATAAATCCACTCGACATTCGTGACACCCAAACCCCTCTGTCTTTACCTCAGGAAGATAACGTCATGTGTGGTGTGTGTGTGTTTAAGCATAGCCACTTTCTCACCAATTGAACTGTTTCGTTATTCATTTCCCTCAGAACATTCTTAGGGATGTGCACATTGGCAAACAGATGTTGAATCTTTGCTAGGGCTCTCCTCTCTCACAGCCTCTAGCTTCCTAACCACAGGCAGAGGGGAAATGTCAGTCATGTCAAGCCTGGTTGAATACTCATGGCCAAGCTCCTAAACTTGTTCCCCCCATTCGCCAGAAACATTAAACCTATGTCCAAGATAGCTGTATGTCTCGTGACGGGAGTACACTCTGATTGCTTTATTCATCAGTGTAGATGTTGTGGGCTTGTCAGTTTTAGACTTGTACCAGCGATTGCCTCCGCTGCGTCTTTCATAGAGTACTGCACATTTTGTGTCTTTCAAACACGCACGCACACACACGCGCACACACACACACAAACACACACATTCACACACACACACACACACACACACACACACACACACACACACACACACACACACACACACACACACACACACAAACACACACACACACACAAACACACACATTCACACACACACACACACACACACACACACACACACACACACACACACACACACACACACGCTCTTCCCTGCCTCCAGCTAACACACCACCACTGATGCATCATCCTCCCAGCATCCCACAAATGGATTCTGCATGATGTCATCCTGTCCCGGCACAGATTCCTTTAACAAGGCCTAACGACTAGAAAGCCTTGTCTGTGTCCCACATGGCACCCTATTCCCTACATAGTGCACTACTTTTGACAGGCAGTGCATTATGTAGGAAATAGGGTGCTGTTTGGGATGCAACCCTAATCTAACAGTATAACTCTTCTCTCTCCCCATTCATGATGCACAGATGTCAAACGGTGTGTATGCGAAGAACTGAGATGAGCTCATGACTACGTCCCAAATGGCACCCTATTTACTATATATAGTGCACTACCTTTGACCAGAGCCCTATGGGGTCAAAGTGTATGTTTTAAAGTATAAAACAAGTGTTCTTATATGGTGTTTTGAAGTCTGATTTCTCTGTTTTGAATAATTGTTGTATACCCTGAAACAATGATTGTATTCAAACACACAGAGTTGAATGTGTTTCGAATGTCTGTGTTTATGAAATATTACCCATGAAATACAGTCGAAACAAGATGAGGGTGCGTTCAACTTGAGAGACTGTTGCAGCCGTTGCTATATATTTTAGTAAAAAGTTGAAGAAGGAACATTATGTGCATGTATGTATTTTATTGTTGTTCAAATGTTTTGTTAGAATAATGAGACTTCGCGAGAAAGACTGCACCCTATTCCTTACATAGTGCACTACTTTTGGCCCTGGTAAAAAATAGTGCACTATATACTGTAGAGAATAGACCCGGTGTGTGCTGGGCTTGCGCTTGCCTTGAAGAGCACAGGTTTTCCAGGGCATAGAGATCAACAGCAGACCACAGCACAGCAGTGGATGACACAGTGTCATTGAAGGTGACATCTCTGACGTACTGTGTACATGCTGGCAGTGATATATATACAGCACAGAATGTCAGCACATGCCATGGCCGTGTTTCAAGACCCGACACTCTAATCCACCTACATTCCAGTTCCAGAACTCAGACTTTCCAGTTCCAGAGCTGTGAGGGGACTTGGACGCAAGCCACTGCAGCTCTGACCACTCCGACTACAGTCACTGGCATGGACAGGGAGGGTGCTACTGAAGTGTTCCTGGAGTATATGACTTACATTAGGATTGTACAGTATATCACATGGTATATTATATTGCATATGATACAATACTCCAAGTGTGGCCCTGCCAGAAGGCAGCTTGTCACTCCGGAAGTCAAAGTTGACCATAGGATATCTCTGCCTGGACGTTGACGTCACAGAACTGGACAGCTGAGACAGCGGTCACTAACTTAGCTGCATCTCAATAGTTTTACTAACTTGGCTGCATCTCAATAGTTTTACTAACTTGGCTGCATCTCAATAGTTTGACTAACTTGGCTGCATCTCAATAGTTTTACTAACTTGGCTGCATACTTGGCTGCATCTCAATAGTTTTACTAACTTGGCTGCATACTTGGCTGCATCTCAATAGTTTTACTAACTTGGCTGCATACTTGGCTGCATCTCAATAGTTTTACTAACTTGGCTGCATACTTGGCTGCATCTCAATAGTTTTACTAACTTGGCTGCATCTCAATAGTTTTACTAACTTGGCTGCATCTCAATAGTTTTACTAAATTGGCTGCATCTCAATAGTTTTACTAACTTGGCTGCATACTTGGCTGCATCTCAATAGTTTTACTAACTTGGCTGCATACTTGGCTGCATCTCAATAGTTTGACTAACTTGGCTGCATCTCAATAGTTTGACTAACTTGGCTGCATCTCAATAGTTTTACTAACTTGGCTGCATCTCAATAGTTTTACTAACTTGGCTGCATCTCAATAGTTTTACTAACTTGGCTGCATACTTGGCTGCATCTCAATAGTTTTACTAACTTGGCTGCATCTCAATAGTTTGACTAACTTGGCTGCATCTCAATAGTTTGACTAACTTGGCTGCATCTCAATAGTTTTACTAACTTGGCTGCATCTCAATAGTTTGACTAACTTGGCTGCATCTCAATAGTTTGACTAACTTGGCTGCATCTCACTAGTTTGACTAATTTGGCTGCATCTCAATAGTTTGAATAACTTGGCTGCATCTCAATAGTTTGACTAATTTGGCTGCATCTCAATAGTTTTACTAACTTGGCTGCATACTTGGCTGCATCTCAATAGTTTTACTAATTTGGCTGCATCTCAATAGTTTGACTAATTTGGCTGTATCTCAATAGTTTAACTAATTTGGCTGCATCTCAATAGTTTGACTAATTTGGCTGCATCTCAATGGCTTGACTAATTTGGCTGTATCTCAATAGTTTTACTAATTTGGCTGCATCTCAATAGTTTTACTAACTTGGCTGCATACTTGGCTGCATCTCAATAGTTTTACTAATTTGGCTGCATCTCAATAGTTTTACTAACTTGGCTGCATACTTGGTTGTACATTGGTACAAATGAGGCAGAGGAGACAAGGAGAGGAAGACTGTAGAGCAGGGTTCTTCAATTCCGGTCCTGGAGGGCCGAAACACCTCTGTTTTTCATCCTCTCCTTCTAATCAGGGGCTAATTCAGACCTGGGACACCAGGTGAGTGCAATTAACTACCAGGTAGAAATAAAAAAACAGAAGTGTTTCGGCCCTCCAGGACCGGAATTGAAGAACCCTGCTGTAGAGTATTGACATGCAGCCAATGGTTATGTCCTCAATGTCCATATACTAGAAGAAATGGTGCTGTATAGCACTGCAAAGCAAAGCAACCGTATTTTTTAGCATAGTACTAGCAGACTTAAGAATACATATCCATTGCACAGCTTCATTCTGACTGGTACTGCTACACTAGTATGGATGTTGGAACAGAGCCAATGGGAAGATCTCAATTGTATACTCCTCATGTCCTCTCTCCTCGTCTCCTTCTCAAAATCCATTGGATGAGAAAGCCAGAGGTCCCACCCCTCTGACCTTCTCCTCCAATGGGTTTTGAGAAAGAGACGAGGAGAGAGAGAGGAGGATGCAATTGAGAATCACCCAATGTCTAGCTGCTATATATGTATACACTGAGTGGACAAAACATTAGGAACACCATCCTAATATCAGTGGGGTAAAGTACTTAAGTATAAATACTTTAAAGTACTACTTAAGTATTTTTTTTGGGATATCTGTACTTTACTTTACTATTTATATTTTTGCCAACTTTTACTTTTACTTCACTACATTCCTAAAGAAAATAATGTACCGCCTCAATTCGTCGGGGCATGGACTCTACAAGGTGTCAAAAGCGTTCCACAGGGATGCTGGCCCATGTTGACTCCAATGCTTCCCACAGTTGTGTCAAGTTGGCTGGATGTCCTTTGGGTGGTGGTGGACCATCCTTGATACACACGGGAAACTGTTAAGCGTTGAAAAACACAGCAGCGTTGCAGTTCTTGACACAAACCGGTGTGCCTGGCACCTACTACCATACCCTGTTCAAAGGCACTTACATATTTTGTCTTGCCCATTCACCGTCTGAATGGCACACATACTCAATCCATGTCTCAATTGTCTCAAGACTTAAAAATCCTTCTTTAACCTGTCTCCTCCCCTTCATCTACACTGATTGAAGTGGATTTAACAGGTGACATCAATAAGGGATCATAGCTTTCACCTGGATTCACCTGGTCAGTCTATGTCATGGAAAGAGCAGGTATTCTTAATGTTTTCTATCCACCTCCTCCTCCTCCTCCTCCTCCTCCTCCTCCTCCTCCTCCTCCTTCTCCACCCTCTTCTCCTCTTCCTCCTCCTCCCTCCCTCTCCTCCTCTTCTTCCTCCTCTTCATACTCTTCCACACCAACCTCAGCAGCTGATGTCTCTGTGTCACATGGCGCGTGCACACACACAAACACACACACACATACACACACACACAAACACACACACACATACACACACATACACACAGCATCCCTGACTACTGGCATGCATGTTTCAACTTTCCACGGGTTGGGGATCCAATACAACACTTCCCTCCCAACATCTCACAGCTCTCTGGCTGTCTGTAGATCTCTGGACAGATGGAGAGTTATGTCGCCGTGCCAGATAGACAGACAACTTTCAGAGACTAGTAATGCCTTTACTTCAGGAACATGATGGTAGTGATATTACTGAAGTGCAATTTAACAGTACAGGCTAGCCCAGCATTCAATTTCCTTACTTGCTCCAAAATAAACATGAACAAAGGCTCCAAAAACAAACCCAAGCAGCGATTCATTTCCTCATTCATTTCCTCATCCTCATTGTGCTCCGAAAAAAACATGAATGAAGGCTCCAAAAACAGCCAAATATGTCCTTTTAGAAACGGAATTGCTGTGAATTGCTGGTTGGGGTAAGTTTATCAAAAACAAGTGAAATTGCAAAAAATAAAGGGTCTGGACCCTTCTATAGCATGCCATTTACAAAAATAGAGATTTGGTTGTCAAAAAGCAAACTTTTCCTTTAACAACAGGAGGACAGAGGTCAGTAGGGCAGATGTCAAATAACGCAGTGAGTTGAGGAGTTCTTGGCTTCATCCCAAATGGCACCCTATTTCCTACATAGTGCACTACTTTTGACCACAGCCCTATGGGCCCAGGTCAAAAGTAGTGCACTATATTGGGAATATGGTGTCATTTGGAATGCACACCATGTTGTATGAACATCGCAGAGAGATCTGTTCTGGGATGTTTACTCGAGGTTATGAACATTGTGGGCTGAAGTCCAGACATTGATGTCGGCTTATCTCTGACAATGTTTACGTGACAATGTTTGAGTGTCATTTTGAGTTCAGAATGTTTTCAGTTTGTAATTATGTTATGGAATTGATGTTATCTGATCTGATCTTGCACACACGAGGCACATGCATCTCACAGCGAAAAATCTGACATGCAAGTATGTCAGCCATTCTTCTTGTAGTTAATAACCATCTAATGGTAGCTGGTCAAGGACACCAGTGTGTGAGAACGTGAGGAGGAGAGGAGAGAGGGATAGAAGGGAGGAGAAGAGGGAGAGGAGAGGAGAGGAGAGGAGAGGAGAGGAGAGGAGAGGAGAGGAGAGGAGAGGAGAGGAGAGGAGAGGAGAGGAGAGGAGAGGAGAGGAGAGGAGAGGAGAGGAGAGGAGAGAGGGAGGGAGGGAGGGAGAGAAGGGAGGAGAAGAGAGGAGGAGAGGTGTGTGTGTAAACTGAGAAATGGAGAATGTTTGGGTGAATTTATTTGCACCCAGCATTACCTCAATGACCTATAGTGACAGTTGGCTCTTGGGTGTCTCATAATCTGTGAGTGCATGGGAGAGTAGTAATGGATTAGTAATGAGGTCATATTCATTGATTTGTCCTTTATTTAACCAGGTGAGTCCCACTCAGATAGGAATCTCATTTTAAAGGACACTGTGTTTAAAACAACTTTATCGATACTATACTCAGTCTGAGATTGGCATGTATAAATGTGTTGACCAAAGGAAATTGGATGAGAAAAGGTCGTTATTAATGTTGAAACTCAAAACTCAGCACCACACAGACAGACACAACTTCTCTTTTTAAAGACATTTTTTTATCAGGGTCATATGACCATGAATCATAGAAATGAATGATACACTCTTTGATGGCATAAAGTAGCTGAAAATCAAAAGTCAAATCAACTTGAAAATACTTCAGCTACTGTAGGCAGACCCAAGTAAAAAGTCAAATCAACTTGAACATACTTCAGCTACTGTAGGCAGAGCCAAGTAAAAAGTCAAATCAACTTAAAAATACTTCAGCTACTGTAGGCAGAGCCAAGTAAAAAGTCAAATCAACTTAAAAATACTTCAGCTACTGTAGGCAGAGCCAAGTAAAAAGTCAAATCAACTTGAAACGAGGATGAGAATGCTATGTTAACACTATGCCGGCTGATTACACAACACTGTATGCATCCAAAATGGCACCCCATTCCCTTTGTAGTACAAAACAGAACCTCTCACATTACACAATGATTATACTGTCCACAATTAAATGCACTCTTTACAAAGTGTATCTCAACTCACTCATGTCTGTGTTCCCACTGGGCACAGACGTCATTTCAACGTCTAGCTTTGATTTACATTTGGTTGAGATGTCAACTAACGTGAATTCAACGTGAAATCAAGCAATAGGTTAAAAGTGGGTGAAAAAAATACAAAATTCCCTTACATTGATGACTTTTTGCAAATCCAATATGTTTGATTCAACGTCATCAGACTACATTTTTTGTTGAAATGACGTGTAAACAACGTTGATGCAACCAGTTTTTGCCCAGTGGGTTAGGTGCTAAAATGACCTTGAGGCATAGCCTATACGCAGTGTCGGGAATGTTTACCTATGACCTGACCAGAAACAAAACTCACACAGTGAGTCAGGGTTAGGGTTAGGGTCAGGGTCAGGGTCAGGGTCAGGGTCAAGGTTAGAGTCAGGGTTAGAGTCAGGGTTACTGTCAGGGTTAGAGTCAGGGTCAGGGTTAGGGTTAGGGTCAGGGTCAGGGTCAGGGTCAGGGTTACTGTCAGGGTCAGGGTCAGGGTTAGGGTCAGGGTTAGAGTCAGGGTCAGGGTTAGAGTCAGGGTTAGAGTCAAAGTTTGAATGGGCAAGACAAAAGATTTAAGTGCCATTGAATGGGGTATGGTAGTAGGTGCCAGGCGCACCGGTTTGTGTGAAGAACTGCAACGCTGCTGGGTTTTCCATACTCAACAGTTTCCCGTGTGTATCCAGAATGGTCCACCACCCAAAGGACATCCAGCCAACTTGACACAACTGTGGGAAGCATTGGAGTCAACATGGGCCAGCATCCCTGTGGAACGCTTTCGACACCTTGTAGAGTCCATGCCCCGACGAATTGAGGCTGTTCTGTGGGCAAAAAGGGGGGGGGGGGGGGGGTTGCAACTCAATAGTAGGAAGGTGTTCCTAATGTTTTGTCCACCCAGTGTATATGGCTGTGGATAGCTGCTGCATCATCTACACCAGTGATCTCATCAGGACTGTGTCGGATGCAGATCAGGGCCTGTTTTCACAAATTGTCTCAGAGTAGAAGTGCTGATCTAGGATCAGGTCCCTCTTCATCCAGGGGGATGTTTCTACTTCCGGATCTTTCAACTGTGTGGCCTCATATTACCATGAAGCCCTACATACTTCATAGTGAAATAGAATAGAACAGAACAGAATAGAGTAAGTTGGTTCTTTGTGAGAACTTCCGGGTTTGGTCTCATGACGACGGTTGTTGTCATTCTGAAACTATGTGTCTCTCGCTATCAACATGACATCTCCATTTTGTCCTTGGTTATTCTTTGTGAGAATTCTCATTATAAAGGTAAACATTGCCACAAAGTAAGTATTCAGTTGTGTGTTGTGATCCTGTGTGACACTCTGGCTCCATGGACTTTGATTATTGAGCCAGGGTTGTTCATTTTCATTGTTTGGGTGTATTTCTATGTTGGGGATTCTAGTTGTTCATTTCTATGTTGGGTGTTTGTTCTTGATTAGTCATATGACTCCCAATCGGAGGTAACGAGTGTCAGCTGTCGGCTCGTTATCTCTGATTGGGAGCCATATTTAAACTGTGTGGTTTCTCCTTGGTTTGTGGGTTTTTGTTCCAGGTTCAGTCATAGTCACTGTAGGACTTCACTATCGTCATTCGTTTATTTGTTTTCGTGGTTGCTTGCTTAAATAAAGTCATCATGTTCACTCAACGCGCTGCGTATTGGTCCGTTTCCTCAGACGATCGTGACAGAAAAACCCACCTTCAAAGGACCAAGCAGCGTGTCAAGCGGCAACAGGACCCAGCTCCAAAGGCTTCCTGGACATGGGAGGAGATTTTGGACGGAAAGGGGTCCTGGACGTGGGAGGAGATCCTGGATGGGATGGATCGCCGTCCATGGAGCGAGACGGTGGAGAGGCGACGGCGAGAGGAGCAACGGCGTCAGCAGGGCCATCGTCGGAAGGACGAGAGGCAACCCCAAAAAGTTTTTGGGGGGGGGCACATGGCTTGGGCGGCTGGGCAGCAGGAGGCTGCCACAGGGCTGACGGAGGCAGAGAAGGGGCGAATTCAAGAGGCAACCAGGTTACGGGGGTCACTGGCCAAAGTAGGGAAAGGAGATGTAGGGGCACGGCGAGTGGTACTGGGGTGTATTACCAGTCCGGTCTGGCCCGTTCCAGTTCCCGGGGTAGAGCCAGTGGTGTGTGCCTCCAGTACGGTCCGGCCTGTTACGACCCCTCGCACCAAGGATACGGTGCGCTTCGCCAGCCCGGCCCGGCCTGTTCCGGCCACTCGCACCAGGGATACGGTGCGCTTCGCCAGCCCAGCCCGGCCTGTTCCGGCCACTCGCACCAGGGATACGGTGCGCTTCGCCAGCCCAGCCCGGCCTGTTCCGGCCACTCGCACCAGGGATACGGTGCGCTTCGCCAGCCCAGCCCGGCCTGTTCCGGCCACTCGCACCAGGGATACGGTGCGCTTCGCCAGCCCAGCCCGGCCTGTTCCGGCCACTCGCACCAGGGATACGGTGCGTCCCCAGGGTCCAGCATGCCCTGTTGCTTCTCCCCGCACTAGCCCTGAGATGCGTGTCCTCAGCCCGGTACCTCCAGTTCCGGCACCACGCATCAGGCCTACGGTGCGTCCCCAGGGCCAAGCATGCCCTGTTGCTGCTTCCCGCACTAGCCCTGAGATGCGTGTCCTCAGCCCGGTACCTCCAGTTCCGGCACCACGCATCAGGCCTACGGTGCGTCCCCAGGGCCAAGCATGCCCTGTTGCTGCTTCCCGCACTAGCCCTGAGATGCGTGTCCTCAGCCCGGTACCTCCAGTTCCGGCACCACGCATCAGGCCTACGGTGCGTCCCCAGGGTCCAGCATGCCCTGTTGCTTCTCCCCGCACTAGCCCTGAGATGCGTGTCCTCAGCCCGGTACCTCCTGTTCCGGCACCACGCACCAGGCCTACGATGCGCCTCAGACGGCCAGAGTCTGCCGTCTGCCCAACGGGACCTGAACTGTCCGTCTGCCCAACGCCGTCTGAACTGCCCGTCTGCCCAACGCCGTCTGAACTGTCCGTCTGCCAAGCGCCGCAGGAACTGCCCGTCTGTACTGAGCCTGCAAAGCCGCCCGTCTGCCATGAGCCTTCAGAGCCGTCCGCCAGACCGGAGCCGCTAGAGCTCTCCGCCAGACAGGAGCAGCCAGAGCCTTCCGCCAGACAGGAGCAGCCAGAGCCTTCCGCCAGACAGGAGCAGCCAGAGCCTTCCGCCAGACAGGAGCAGCCAGAGCCTTCCGCCAGACAGGAGCAGCCAGAGCCTTCCGCCAGACAGGATCAGCCAGAGCCTTCCGCCAGACAGGATCAGCCAGAGCCTTCCGCCAGACAGGATCAGCCAGAGCCTTCCGCCAGACAGGATCAGCCAGAGCCTTCCGCCAGCCAGGATCCGCCAGAGCCGTCCAGCCAGGATCCGCCAGAGCCGTCCAGCCAGGATCCGCCAGAGCCAGCCAGCCAGGATCCGCCATTCAGTCCGGTGCTGCCCCTTAGTCAGGTACTGTCCCTTAGTCCGGTGCTGCCCCTTAGTCCGGTGCTGCCCCTTAGTCCGGTGCCGCCCCTTAATCCAGTGGGGTTTAATTGGGGGGTGGTCAGGTGGAGGGGGCTACGGAAGCGGATAGTGACTAAGGTGGGGTGGGGACCACGACCTGGGCCAGAACCGCCACCGTGGACAGACGCCCACCCAGACCCTCCCCTAGACTGTATGCTGGTGCGCCCGGAGTGCGCACCTTTAGGGGGGGGTACTGTGACACTCTGGCTCCATGGACTTTGATTATTGAGCCAGGGTTGTTCATTTTCATTGTTTGGGTGTATTTCTATGTTGGGGATTCTAGTTGTTCATTTCTATGTTGGGTGTTTGTTCTTGATTAGTCATATGACTCCCAATCGGAGGTAACGAGTGTCAGCTGTCGGCTCGTTATCTCTGATTGGGAGCCATATTTAAACTGTGTGGTTTCTCCTTGGTTTGTGGGTTTTTGTTCCAGGTTCAGTCATAGTCACTGTAGGACTTCACTATCGTCATTCGTTTATTTGTTTTCGTGGTTGCTTGCTTAAATAAAGTCATCATGTTCACTCAACGCGCTGCGTATTGGTCCGTTTCCTCAGACGATCGTGACATCCTGTTTCTTTCTCATCTCAGGAACACTTCAAGATTGTTGGGTCTGAAATCGTATCGCTACTGCTCTGAAGCACAACGTTTAGTTTACTCAAAGAACACGCAGGTCTATACAAGGAGATTGAAATGTCTGAATTTAATCTGAAGCTCTGAATATGTCCCTATACTGACTTAAATGACATTTGTTTACTAGGTGTCCACTGACCCACCGAAGTTCCCCCTGGGAAAAATAATCTGGGTGCAATTGATGACACTGCAGACGGTATCTGTTTATTGTATTAGAGCCAGTTGTGCAATTTGCTCTGAGGATGACTTTGCAAGCGGTTCAATGGTAGATCAATGTGTTGTTTACAGTATGTGTAGCCGTGCGTGGAGGTGATTTGAGAAGCACTCTCTCCTCGCCCTCCTCGCAGCACTGTGTGATCCATTCATTCATCAGTCTGGCTCTGTTTCACTTTAGAGGAGTGATTCATGTGTGAAAGTGTAATAGCACACTGTTCATTTTTACTGAAGTTCATTTGAATACACAGAAAATCCTGAAGCATGGCATCTATGTTCTAGGTCAGCCATATTACTACATATATTATAATTATTATATTATTATATTATATTATCATTACATTATATTATTGTTATTATTATAATTATATTATATATACTATACATATTACGAACCCTAACCCTAAAGCTTCAAACTGGCATCAGATCAGTGCCTCGGGACATCGTCTAGCCCCCTCAAACTCAACTCTAGACCTCCAAGACAGTTCCACTGCATTTTTTCTCTCTCCATTGTTCCCCTCTAATCAGGCACTGGGACACCTGGTGGGTGTAATTAATTATCAGGCAGAACAGAAAATCTGCAGGCTGCGGACCTCGTAGGGTGAGATTTAAGTACCCCTAGTCTAGCCACATAGAACTTTCAGATGCTGCTGGTGAGAAGGGAGCATTCATTCAAGCAGGGCCGATTCAGGCTTAGGAAATATATACATGCCTTTCCTTATGCAGGTCCGTAATGGGCTTTGTAGGCGTGGTTCTCTTGCGCGTGCTGAATATATTTAATTCAACCACTGAAAACACTCCCACTTGCTGGCCAACAGATTTTCTCGTGGAGTTTTCATTCAATAGGGTTTACAGCACATTTATCTAAAGCCATCCCTTTTAATCTGGTGTAGATTTAATTAGAATTTTCTCGACAGACTCTGAATACTGTATATGGCGAGAACGGTTCAGAATATTAGGGATCAATGAAAGAAAGCCATGTAAATACATGCATATTCATCTCCTTGTCAGCACAAATTGTTTGATTTCAAAATACCCTGATCTTGTATATTATTTAAGGTTAAGAAAGTCTTTCTGAATAATAAAAACACAGGTTTGGAGAGCCTTTACGCACAAAATATATTGGTGAATCAAAAATACAGTGGTTTCATTCATGCTGAAAGTTGCCATGTTCAATTGTTCAATGCATGACATATTGGATGGTGAAAAAGTGTACAATTGTGGTTGAATAGTAGTCCTAGAAATCTACCCTGATAATCCTCACTAATCATGGGACTGTGATGACAACGGTCCGGCCATCGTGAACCTTGTGCCAGGCTCCAGGTTTAAACTGCTAGGTATGGTCTGCGTTCCATAATGTTTCAAATAGGCTACATGTCCCAAATTATTGCACAACTTGGAATACGTTAGCCTAATATGATCCACTGTTACTAGCAATCCTCAGGAACAACCACAAGAACATGACAGAGGTAAGAAATGTAAACTAACGATGTAATGGAATGATGCAAAATGTAAGGAAACTAACACTAAAGTGACACTTATAAATCATGCATCCAAGCTGAAAACCAGTCTTGTGGTTTTGTGTATACTATAAATATTGTCCCTATGTGTGCATAATAAACATATCCTCTGTGCACCCTTAATGTACATGAATAAACGCAGTAAAAAGGCTTCCAAAAGGGTTCTTAGTGGAGGGATAGGGTTCTACTAAGAACCGCTTTCATCTGAAGAACCCTTTTTGGAAGACAACGGTTATTTGTAAGGTAAATAGTTCTACCTAGAACCCTTTTCATCCTAAGAACCGTTTTTGGAAGAAAGGGTTCTTTGATTATTCTATGGAAGGAAAGAAGGATTCTTTGGAAGGCTAGAAGGGTTCTACATGAAACCCAACTGAATCTGAATAAGCTTTTTTATGGATTTTTTTTTCTTTCTTTTAAATATTGCCTGAGCATTAGTATTAATATCAGTGTTTAAACTTTAACATCAGGAGTTTGAGTTATCTGAGAAGTTTAAAAAGACAGGTGTGAGAATGTTTTAACATTTACATTTACATTTACGTCATTTAGCAGACGCTCTTATCCAGAGCGACTTACATGAGCAATTAGGGTTAAGTGCCTTGCTCAAGGGCACATCGACAGATTTTTCACCTAGCCTGTACCTACTATGTTGGAATATGTGTGCATGTGATTTGCGCAATGATTCCCTTAACCAGTTTACATATAAAGTACTTACATAGTTGATATCTTTGCCATGATTTCTGTCCTTTAAAGTAGTATTTTGTGTGATTTTATTGAGCAGAGAGTAGGAGAATAGAATGGAGTGTGAGTGAACCAGCAGTGTATGGTACACAGCAAATTGGCCAATTTTACCTAGTGTTGATTTTTCAGTGTAACATTTCTAGGGTTGATTCAGGAGTTAAATTAACTTAAACCTCAGTGGTGTAAAATAACATCATTGTTGTGTTAATGACCAGAGTTGAGTGTGATTGTGTCATTTTTGCTCTGTGTAGAGTAAATCACTCAAAACCACGCCCCTCATTATCATATTTCCCACCATGCTCTATTGCTGGTTGACTTTTAGAATTGTTTGTTTTAATATCTGTGTTTTTGCATGTACATTCATAGTCACTTTACCTCTACCCACATGTACATATTAGCTAAATTACCTCGACTAACCTGTGCCCCCGCACATTGACTCTGTACCGGTACCCCCTGTATATAGCCTCCCTACTGTTATTACACATTGACTCTGTACCGGTACTTCCTGTATATAGCCTCCCTACTGTTATTTCACATTGACTCTGTACCGGTACTTCCTGTATATAGCCTCCCTACTGTTATTACACATTGACTCTGTACCGGTACTCCCTGTATATAGCCTCCCTACTGTTATTTCACATTGACTCTGTATCGGTACCCCCTGTATATAGCCTCCCTACTGTTATTTCACATTGACTCTGTACCGGTACCCCCTGTATATAGCCTCGCTACTGTTATTTTACTGCTGCTCTTTAATTAATTTTAAATATTATATTTTTCTTATTTTTTTTACTTAACACTTATTTTTCTTAAAACTGCATTGTTGGTTAAGGGCTTGTAAGTAAGCGTTTCACTATAAGGTCTACACCTGTTGTATTCGGCGCATGTGACAAATAACATTTGATTTGATTTGATATGGAACGGGGTGACTCTCACGAACACAAATTTCACAGGACTCGTCTGAAGGTAACCCGGTACCAGATTAAAAAATGAATGGAAGTATGGAGGTCGTTTTGTGCCAACAAGTGCATTCGGAAAGTATTCAGACCCCTTCCCTTTTTCCACATTTTGTTACTTTACAGCCTTATTCTAAAATGGAATAAATAAAACAATTTCCTCATCAATCTACACACAATACCCCATAATAACAAAGCGAGAACAAGTTTTAATGTATTAAATATATAACAACAACAAAAACCTTATTTACTTAAGTATTCAGACCCTTTGCTATGAGACTAGAAATTGAGCTCAGGTGCATCCTGTTTCCGTTGATCATCCTTAAGATGTTACTATAACTTGATTGGAGTCCACCTGTGGTAAATTCAATTGATTGGGCATGATTTGGAAAGGCACACACCTGTCTATATATGGTCCCACAGTTGACAGTGCATGTCAGAGCAAAAACCAAGCCATGAGGTCGAAGGAATTGTCCGTAGAGCTCCGAGACAGGATTGTGTCGAGGCACAGATCTGGGGAAGGGTAACAAAACATTTCTGCAGCATTGAAGGTCCCCAAGAACACAGTGGCCTCCATCATTCTTAAATGGAAGAAGCTTGGAACACCAAGACTCATCCTAGAGCTGGCCACCCGGCCAAACTGAGCAATCGGGGGAGAAGTGCCTTGGTCAGAGAGGTGACCAAGAACCCGATGTTCACTCTGACAGAGCTCCAGAGTTCCTCTGTGGAGATGGGAGAACCTTCCAGAAGGACAACCATTTCTGCAGCACTCCACCAATCAGGCCTTTATGGTAGAGTGGCCAGACGGAAGCCACTCCTCAGTAAAAGGCACATGACAGCCCACTTGGAGTTTGCCAAAAGGCACCTAAAGGACTCTCAGACCATGAGAAACAAGATTCTCTGGTCTGATGAAAGCAAGATTGAACTCTTTGGCCTGAATGCCAAGCATCACGTCTGGAGGAAACCTGGCACCATCCCTACGGTGAAGCATGGTGGGGGCAGCATCATGCTGTGGGGATGTTTTTCAGCGGCAGGGACTGGATGACTAGTCAGGATCGAGGGATAGATTAACTGAGCAAAGTACAAAGAGATCCTTGATAAAAACCTGCTCCAGAGCGCTCAGGACCTCAGACTGGGGCGAAGGTTCACCTTCCAACAGGACAAAGACCCTAAGCACACAGCCAAGACACCGCAGGAGTTGCTTCGGGACAAGTCTCTGAATGTCCTTGAGTGGCCCAGCCAGAGCCCGGACTTGAACCAGATCAAACATCTCTGGAGAGACCTAAAAATAGCTGTGCAGAGACACTCCCCATCCAACCTGGCAGAGCTTGAGAGGATCTGCAGAGAAGAATGGGAGAAACTCCCCAAATACAGGTGTGCCAAGCTTGTAGCATCATACTCAAGAAGACTCTAGGCTGTAATTGCTGCCTATGGTGCTTTAACAAAGTACTGAGTAAAGGGTCTGAATACTTATGTAAATGTGATA
This sequence comes from Coregonus lavaretus, assembly GCF_964263955.1. Classification (NCBI taxonomy): domain Eukaryota; kingdom Metazoa; phylum Chordata; class Actinopteri; order Salmoniformes; family Salmonidae; genus Coregonus; species Coregonus lavaretus. The sequence continues at coordinate 55,625,582 of NC_139995.1, forward strand.
TTTACGGTTTTGCGAACATTTCTAAAAACCTGTTTTTGCTTTGTCAGTATTGGGTATTGTGTGTAGATTGATGAGGGAAAAAAAACTATTTAACCAATTTTAGAATAAGGCTGTAACCTAACAAAATGTGGAAAAAGTCAAGGGGTCTGAATACTTTCCGAATGCACTATAGATATAGAACAGACACTTCAAAACCCTATTCCTTATGACACATTTTTGGACTGTCTGTTTTGCCATTTATGAACGTGTTATTGTCAGACTGGGGTGATGTGTATGTGGTGGTGAAGTCAGGCACAGGACACAGAGGATCAAGATGACTACTTTACTTCAAGTAAACACGCACAAAACAAAGGTCTCCACAACACTGGAGGAGTAAACACGCGCTGTGCGTAAAAGGCGAACTAGAATAGCCGAACATCAAACAGGACAAAATGACAATAACACACAAAGGCCAAACGTAACTTATATGTTACACAATCAACACAAAATAAGTAACAGGTGTACAAACTAGACAACACAAGACAAACACCGAAACTATCGATCGGCAGTAGCTAGTACTCCGGGGACGACGAACGCCGAAGCCTGCCCGAGCAAGGAGGAGGAGCAGCCTCGGCGGAATCCGTGACAGTTATTCAATGGGTTTCTATGGGCTTTTGTAGTAAAGGCCAAATTCAATATTTTATCAAATAATACAAAATAAAATAAAAAGTTGGGATACCTGCAGGGTAAAATTCAATATCAAATAGCTAAATGATCCATTTTAAGACCATCTTAAAACAATTATATATGTTAGCAATTTCAAAGCATTAGACTTTTAGAGGTTAAAAGTAATTATTGTTGGATATCCTCATTCTGTCTGGATTCCAACAGGAATTACACATCACTTTGCAAGTCAGCATAATGTGACTTGCAGGCCTGATGTGGCCTGTAAACCAGGAGTTTCCCAACACCACTGTGTTAGGGTAGAACTAGGCCCTCAAAGAAAGGCCTTATGATATATGTAATGTATTGTCATAAAAGTTTAATTTAAAGGCTGATAAGGCTGTTGTGACTGTTCATAGAGGGTTCTAGGAAGAACCCTTAAAAGATAAAAGGGTTCTCGGTAGAAGCCTTCATAGAGTGTTCTTGGTAGAACCATTTATATAGGGTTATAGGTAGAACCATTTACAGGGGGTTCTATGAAGAATCCTACATAGAGGGTTTTATGTAGAACTCTCAGCAAAGGGTTCTACCTAACACCCAAAAGGATTCCCCTATGGGGACAAACCAGAAGAACCCTATATGGTTCTACCTAGCATCTTAACTAGAACTGCTGACGCCGGTTTGGTTCACCTGTCATGGCGTGCCTTTTTTTCCTGTTATGTTATGTACAGTATGTTATTTTCCTTCTGGGCGTGTTAGAGGTGCTGCAATCATGTAGAAGCTTGTCATGAAGAAGTTACAATAGTTTGTAATTCAATGCCTGAAAACAATAAAAAAACAAAAAAAATGTGCCTTGATAAAGAATGTCAGTGCCTTACAATAACAGACAGATGACTAGATAGTAGTAGTTGATGAATAGAGGCTATTGATTTCATGCAGGTATTGTGTGTTAAGACATGCATTTGTCCTAAATGAAAAGAAAACCAACAAACTGCTCTTGCCAGTATAAATGTTCCAAACATTGCTTAGGGTGCAAGATCGCACAGTGTCAGGATCACATTCAAAGAAATACCTTTGTGTGGTACGGGGCCAGAATAGACATTCTAGACAATGAGAAAACTTTTGGCCTTGGTTCTTGTTGCTCAGGGTGGTATTCGTTAGGGTACACCGTAGCAAAACGTTATGCAACAGAAAAAGAAAACTATTATATTTCTCGTTGGACAAGTTCAGGTAGTCCGTCCCTGTTGTAGTTCTTTTTTTGTGTGTCTGTTTCAGTAGTCCGTCCCTGTTGTAGTTCTTTTTTGTGTGTCTGTTTCAGTAGTCCGTCCCTGTTGTAGTTCTTTTTTTTGTGTCTGTTTCAGTAGTCCGTCCCTGTTGTAGTTCTTTTTTTTGTGTCTGTTTCAGTAGTCCGTCCCTGTTGTAGTTCTTTTTTTTGTGTCTGTTTCAGTAGTCCGTCCCTGTTTCAGTCAGTTTTTATGCCTGTTCAGGTAGCCAGTCCCTGTTTCAGTCAGTTTTTTCTCTCCAATTTGGTACCTAATTAATATGACCCAGGTTGTCACCAAGTTTCCATCAGAGAAGGGTTTTAGAAAACATTTCCTTTTCTGCGGCCCAAATGGCACCCTATTTGCTATGGGCCCTGGACAATAGTATTGTACTGTATAGGGGAAATGGTGCCATCTAGGATATAGACCTTGACTCAGCTAATTCTCTCTAGCACCCAGGAGGGCAATTCCACATATTTGGCTTATCTTACATAAACAGACAGACAGATACTGTAGAAAGTAGGCAATTGATATCATGCAGGTATTGTGCTAAGATATGCATTTGTCCCAAACACTGATCCCAAACACTAATCCCACACAAAACACACAACGTCAAACACTGATCCCACACAAAACACACAACGCCAAACACTGATCCGACACGAAACACACAATGCCAAACACTGATCCTACACAAAACACAAAACACACAACGTCAAACACTGATCCCACACAAAACACACAACGTCAAACACTGATCCCACACAAAACACACAATGTCAAACACTGATCCCACACAAAACACAAAACACACAACGCCAAACACTGATCCTACACAAAACACACGTCAAACACTGATCCCACACAAAACACACAACGCCAAACACTGATCCTACACAAAACACAGAACGTCAAACACTGATCCTACACAAAACACAAACATAAAACACTGATCCTACACGAAACACACAACGCCAAACACTGATCCTACACAAAACATACAACGTCAAACACTGATTCTACACAAAACACATAACGTCAAACACTGATCCCACACAAAACATACAACGTCAAACACTGATCCTACATGAAACACACAACGTCAAACAATGATCCCACACAAAACACACAACGTCAAACACTGATCCCACACAAAACACACAACGTCAAACACTGATCCTACACAAAACACACAACGTCAAACACTGATCCCAAAAAAAACACACAACGTCAAACACTGATCCCACACAAAACACACAACGCCAAACACTGATCCTACACAAAACACACGTCAAACACTGATCCTACACAAAACACACAACATCCAACACTGATCCTACACAAAACACAAACATAAAACACTGATCCTACACGAAACACACAATGCCAAACACTGATCCTACACGAAACATACAATGTCAAACACTGATTCTACACAAAACACATAACGTCAAACACTGATCCTACACGAAACACACAACGTCAAACACTGATCCCACAAAAAACACACAACATCAAACACTGATCCCACACAAAACACACAACGCCAAACACTGATCCCACACAAAACACACAACGTCAAACACTGATCCGACACAAAACACACAACGTCAAACTCTGATCCCACACAAAACACACAACGCCAAACACTGATCCCACACAAAACACACAACATCAAACACTGATCCCACACAAAACACACAACGCCAAACACTGATCCTACACGAAACACGAAACACACAACGTCAAACACTGATCCCACACAAAACACACAACGTCAAACACTGATCCCACACAAAACACATAACGTCAAACACTGATCCTACACAAAACACACAACGTCAAACACTGATCCCAAAAAAAACACACAACGTCAAACACTGATCCCACACAAAACACACAACGCCAAACACTGATCCTACACAAAACACACGTCAAACACTGATTCTACACAAAACACATAACGTCAAACACTGATCCCACACAAAACATACAACGTCAAACACTGATCCTACATGAAACACACAACGTCAAACAATGATCCCACACAAAACACACAACGTCAAACACTGATCCCACACAAAACACACAACGTCAAACACTGATCCTACACAAAACACACAACGTCAAACACTGATCCCAAAAAAAACACACAACGTCAAACACTGATCCCACACAAAACACACAACGCCAAACACTGATCCTACACAAAACACACGTCAAACACTGATCCTACACAAAACACACAACATCAAACACTGATCCTACACAAAACACAAACATAAAACACTGATCCTACACGAAACACACAATGCCAAACACTGATCCTACACGAAACATACAATGTCAAACACTGATTCTACACAAAACACATAACGTCAAACACTGATCCTACACGAAACACACAACGTCAAACACTGATCCCACAAAAAACACACAACATCAAACACTGATCCCACACAAAACACACAACGCCAAACACTGATCCCACACAAAACACACAACGTCAAACACTGATCCGACACAAAACACACAACGTCAAACTCTGATCCCACACAAAACACACAACGCCAAACACTGATCCCACACAAAACACACAACATCAAACACTGATCCCACACAAAACACACAACGCCAAACACTGATCCTACACGAAACACGAAACACACAACGTCAAACACTGATCCCACACAAAACACACAACGTCAAACACTGATCCCACACAAAACACACAATGCTAAACACTGATCCTACACAAAACACACAACGTTAAACACTGATCCCACACAAAACACACAATGCCAAACACTGATCATACACAAAACACACAACGTCAAACACTGATCCTACACCAAACACACAACGTCAAACACTGATCCCACACAAAACACACAACTTCAAACACTGATCCCACACAAAACGCACAACGTCAAACACTGATCCTACACCAAACACACAACGTCAAACACTGATCCCACACAAAACACACAACTTCAAACACTGATCCCACACAAAACGCACAACGTCAAACACTGATCCCACACAAAACACACAACGTCATTTAAGAACACAAAATTCTTCAAAGAAAAAAGAAAGCCTGCACACAGTCCTCGCCAGTATCACTTTGTTTATTTAAGCTTATGTTTCAGGCTCTTCTTCAGACAACACAATTTAAGAACACATAATTCCAATGACCCAACAATTCCTAGATATGGTATTTTTTGTTCCTATGGGTGTACAACAAAAAAAGAGCAGAGGGTCATATTCCAGTGAAACACAGTGTCTTTTTATGTAGTTTTTTTCGGGCCCCTTTCATTCATAGTTGTACATTGCACATTATTAAAAATAGCACTTGAAAAAGGCAAGCACCCTGCCAGGAATCAAATGGAAATCCTCTGGTAATAGCAGTATTATGCAACTTTTTAATTTCAGGAAGATTAGTGGTGTTCGGCTTTGCGGTAATATGTGTGCGTGCGTGCGTGCTTGTGTGCGTGTGTGCGTCTGTGAGTGTGTCTGTGAGTGCGTGTGTGAGTGCGTGTGTGTGTGTGCTTGTGAGTGCGTGTGTGTGTGTGTGTGTGTGTGTGTGTGTGTGTGAGAGGGCTCTCTATAGTACTACACTACTTAAAGTGAAAAGGTTTCTGTTGAGGGCTTGCAGTTTGTTATAGCCTAAAATACAGGCTGAATATTTATCTGGTTCACTAGTGTTTCACAGTGTAGAATATTTGACAGAGGAGTGAAACAATAATTGAAAAGGAGTCATATTCAGTGTGTGTAGGTGTGTGTGAGACGTGCACACACACACACAATCAACTTGGAGCCATGATACTGGACAGGATTTATGATACTGCATTCTGTCCACATGAATGGAGAATAGATAGAGATGCTGGAGGCTGAAATGTCTCAGAAACAACCTCATTCCCCTCCTCCCCCAAGCCTCTCCCCTCCACTCCTCTCCTCCTCTCCCCCTCCCCCAACGTTTCTCCCCTCCTCCCCTCTCCTCTCCTCCCCTTCCCCTCCTCTCCTCCTCCCCTCCTCCTCTCCTCCTCTCCCCCTCCCTTCTCCCACCCTCCTCTCCTCCTCCCCTCCTCCTCCTATCCTCCCCTCCTCCTCTCCTCTCCTCTCCTCCTCTCCCCTGCCCCTCCTCCCCTTCTCCCCTCCTCTCCTCCTCCCCTCCTCCCCCATCCTCTCCTCCTCCCCTCCTCCTCCCCTCCTCCTCTCCTCTCCTCTCCTCCTCTCCTCCCACCCTCCTCCTCCCCTCCCCTCCTCCTCCCCTCCTCCTCCCCTCCTCTCCTCTTCTCCTCCTCCCCTCCTCCTCTCCTCTCCTCCTCTCCTCCCACCCTCCTCCTCCTCTCCTCCTCTCCTCCTCTCCTCCTCCCCTCTTCCTCATCTCCTCCTATCCTAATAAGGAAACCAGACAAACAAGATAAAGATAGAAAAGAGAAAGGGCAAGAAAAAGGTCAGAAATGCTTTAATTGGTTTAGTTGGTTATGACACAGTTGGTTATGACACAGTTGCTTATGAGACAGTTGGTATGACACAGTTGGTTATGACAGAGTTGGTTATGAGACAGTTGGTTATGACACAGTTGGTTATGACACAGTTGGTTGTGACACAGTTGGTGTTGACACATTTGGTTATTAGACAGTTGGTTGTGACACAGTTGGTTATGACACAGTTGGTTATGACACAGTTGGTTATGACACAGTTGGTTATTAGACAGTTGGTTGTGACACAGTTGGTTATGACACAGTTGGTTATGACACAGTTTGTTTTGACACAGTTGGTTATGACACAGTTGGTTATGACACAGTTGGTTATGACACAGTTGGTTGTGTCACAGTTGGTTATGGCACAGTTGATTGTGACACAGTTGGTTGTGACACAGTTGGTTGTGTCACAGTTGGTTATGGCACAGTTGATTGTGACACAGTTGGTTGTGACACAGTTGGTTATGACAAAGTTGGTTGTGACACAGTTGGTTATGAGACAAAGATCTAATAATAATATGGAATGTATCCACTGTGATACCATCCTATTTCAAGTTTATGTTTCTTCACTTTGAGTCAATCCACTCATCTCTATAGTCTATGACTGTGATATGTGATTGTCTCACATAGTTATCTTAAGATGAATGCACTAACTGTAAGTTGCTCTGGATAAGAGTATCTGCTAAATGACTAAAATATAAAGTGTAGATGGTGTTTTCTTACATTGGATAAAAGTAGAGACTACAGTTGAGGAACAGTGGGAAAGTAATTCTGCTTTGGAAATTGATAAACTTGTATCCCCAGTTTTGAGAAAATGGCCCTTGAATGTTTTGGTACACCTAGTGGAGAGCTCTTCTTTGTCTACAGCCATTCAGCATCGTTCACACCCTCTTAAGCCTTAGCCACACCCATCTCTTTAAGGATTCACATGTGAGGCCATGTGCTAAACAGAGTGAGTAGTTTAGTAAACAACAAAAGATTTCAAGACTAAAAGTGGTGAAAGTAGTAGCCTACAATAAGGAAAAACTCCAGGTAAAAATACACTTTATCTAGTTCTTGGCCTATATCCTAATCTGACTTTGGTGCAGGTCATGTTGTTCTTCACATTACTGTCTCTGGTAAACACACACTATATCAAATCAAATCTAAGTTTATATGTCACATGCACAGGTGTAAACGGTACAGGGAAATGGTTACTTACATAGCAGCAATATCAAAAACAGAAAGTGTCCAGATAAAAATATTTTATAAATATTTTATAATTATTTGATGACGCTTAGCCGACACACTTACCCGACACAAATTGATGGGTCATGTGAAGGACATGCTATAACCCCCCCCCCCAACATTTGTAGTTGGTAAAGTATACAGTATGTACTTTTTTTTACTTCTGTTGTATACATATTACAGATTACTTCGGCCAGTAGGCCAAAAAATGATTCGAAAATTTGGTAAATTGGGTTGTCGGCCCTGTTACCCCTTTCAGTATGTCAGTAAATCCTATGCTTTACAAACATTCCCTAAAACGAAAAAATATTTGTTTTGTTTTTGAAGATGATGTTGTTGTTTCTAAATACTGTTCTCCCAAAGGCTATTCAGGTCTGTAGTTTGGCAAGCAGGTATATCCTACAGTATTTTTCACTCTTTGCCTAATTCAATCAACACCCCTTGTCTTCATCGGCCAACTAACCTTTATGAACACCGACTGACAGACTTACCTGGTGCCGATGTGGCATCCAGTGGTAAGAGCCGCTGACTCTGGCACACATACTGTATATGCCAGAGTCGGCATGGGGTTCAAATCCCACCCACTGCCCTTTGACTCAATCTCCTCCTACCTCTACCGTGGTCCTCTGTAGCTCAGTTGGTAGAGCATGGCGCTTGTAACGCCAGGGTAGTGGGTTCGATCCCCGGGACCACCCATACACAAAAAATTTATGCACGCATGACTGTAAGTCGCTTTGGATAAAAGCGTCTGCTAAATGGCATATTATTATTATTATTACTGTCCTATCTGTTCAATAAAAGCACAAACAATATGAAAGGAGTTGCCCACTCTTTAAAACCCCCCAGAAGATATGGTTTAAAATGAGCCCTCTTGGACAGATACATAATAACAAAATTAGCTATTTTTACTTTCAGAGGATAAGAAAATAATATAGGAGAACTGAACAAACAATGGCTTCTTTTGTTAGGATACACTGAAACAGAACGCAAGGCTGCATGACTGGGTTTGAAACAATGTTCTCAAGTTAGCATTTTCCCTCTCCCACAAGAAGCGGATAATACTAGCCTGCTGCCAGAGAGAGAGAGAGAGAGAGAGAGAGAGAGAGAGAGAGAGAGAGAGAGAGAGAGACAGAGACAGAGACAGAGACAGAGAGAGAGAGAGAGACAGAGAGAGAGACAGAGACAGAGACAGAGACAGAGACAGAGACAGAGACAGAGACAGAGAGAGAGACAGAGACAGAGACAGAGACAGAGACAGAGACAGAGACAGAGACAGAGACAGAGAGAGAGAGAGACAGAGACAGAGACAGAGACAGAGACAGAGACAGAGACAGAGACAGAGACAGAGACAGAGACAGAGACAGAGAGAGAGACAGAGAGAGAGACAGAGAGAGAGAGAGAGAGAGAGAGAGAGAGACAGAGACAGAGAGAGGCGTGTGTTTGCTCTGAGTGAACAGAACTTTCATTGAAGATCAGAGTCAAATATCAGACAGACAGAACATCCTGGTATTTTAGCTCCCACCTCGTTTTCTGTCAGCACAGGAAAGATCACGTTGCAGTTTTCTGACTGTTGGGTGAAACACCCAGATATCCCTCTTCACCCTCCACACTGCCTGTGTCCCAAATGGCGCCCTATTCCCTACATAGTGCACTACCCTATGGGAAAAAAGATAGGTTGTGCTGCTATCTTCATTGATCTGGTGAAAGCATTTGACACTTTAGACCATTCCATTCTTGTGGGTCGACTAAACAGTATTGGTGTCTCTGAGCAGTCTCTGGCCTGGTTTGCTAATGACCTGTCTCATAGAGTGCAATGTGTTAAATTTCAACATCTGCTGTCTCAGCCCCTGCCTGTCGCTCAAACCTAGGACCCATGCGCTTCTCAATTTACATCAACAACATAGCTCAGGCAGTTGGAAGCTCTCTCATCCACTTCTATGCAAATTTTTACAGTCTGTGTTGAACATTCTACAGGAAAGCTTTCTTAGCTTCCAGCAGGCTTTCTCTGCCCTAACCTTGTTCTTAACACCTCTAAAACAAAGGTAATGTGGTTTGGTAGGAAGAATGTTGTCGTCGTCGTCGTCAAGCCCCCCCCGCCTGTGCAATCACTAGCTGTGGGGGTTTAGAGCTTGAGCTAGTCACCTCAAATAATTGGGAGTATGGCTAGACAGAACTTTGCCCTTCGCTAATCACATAACCAAGCTGCAGGCCAAGGTTCAATCTAGACTAGGTTTTATTTACTGCAATCACTCCTCCTTTACCTCAGCTTCCAAACTAACCTTGATTCAGATGTCCATCCTACCCATGTTAGATTACAAAGACGTAATTTACAGATCAGTAGGTAAGGGTGCACTTGAGCGGCTAGATGTTCTGTACCATTCGGCCATCAGATTTGCCACCAAAGCTCCTTTTAGAACGCATCACTGTGCTTTGTATTCCTCTGTAAACAGGCCTTCTCTTTATAAGAGACGCAAAACCCACTGGTCGATGCTCATCTACAAATCCCTATTAGGCCTCACTCCCCCTTACCTGAGATACCAACTCTTATCCTCTACACACAGCACCCGTTCTGCCAGTCACATTCTGTTAAAGGTCCCCAAAGCAAACATTCCTGGACCACACCTTTTTTCAGTTTGCTGCAGCTAGCGACTGGAACGATCTACAAAAATCCCTTAAACTAGAAAATGTTGTCTCTTTCCCAGCTTTCAGGGACTCGGACTTGGACATTTTCTCTGAGTTGTAGCTGTTATTCGAACCAAAAACTGTTGTTCATATTGTTTGGTGTCTGCCCATTCAAGTTTAACATTGTTGTCATATATTCCCCACCAGGTTCCCTTGAATAGTTCCTCAAATAGATTGACACCTTGATAAACTCATTTCCTGATGATGTCTCACCACTCATCGTACTGGGCGACTTTAACCTCCCGACGCCGGAATTCAATTAATTTCTTTCCACCTCTTTCTTTCCACTCCTTTCCTCTTTTGACCTCACCTTTCCCAGTCACCTCCCACTCACAAGGCAGGCAATACGCTTGACCACATCTTCACTAGAGGCTGTTCACTTACTAATATCACTGCAACTCCCCTCCATATCTCGGATCACTACTTTGTTTCCTTTTCTCTCCAACTCTCCTCCAACCCTACCCACTCAGCCCCTATCCAGATGGTCATGCATCACCGCAATCTTCGCTCTCTCTCTCCCGCTACGCTCTCATCTTCTATCCTATCCTTTCTTCTTTCTACTAAATCCTTCTCACTCCTGTCTCCTGACGCTGCCTCTTCGACTCTATTCCCTTCCCTTTCTGCATCCTTTGACTCTCACTGTTTCCTTTCCTCCTGGCCGGCCCAACCTTCCCCTTACTGTGTGCTAACAGAACAGGGCTACAAGCAGCTGAATG
>NC_139995.1:55636797-55694156 GCF_964263955.1 Coregonus lavaretus
AAATAAAACAAAAATACAAATTTGGCCCTGGTCAAAAGTAGTGCTTTATATATGGGAAAGGGAGCCATTTGGAAAGCACACTGGAATTATACTCCAACCTGGAGAGAAAGTCTTGATATCCTGTCTGTCTGGCATCAGCCGACATTTTCCATCCTTTTGGTTGACATAGTCCTCTTCAAAACTGCACCAGCATAAACAAAACATTTCAGTTGTATAACAATTAAATTAAACTAAACTTTACAGCATTTGAGTACTTTTACATTATGTTTATAACTTAAAATAAGTTCCACCGCATGGCGTGAGTGTTGTTTAGGCTAAAGGTTCAACATTGAATGGAGTTGTGATGATACCATGAGTAAAGATCATCTATAAGATTCCAGGCTGTATCACAACCGGCCGTGATTGGGAGTCCATAGGGCGGCGCACAATTGGCCCAGCGTCGTCCGGGTTTGGCCGGTGTAGGCCGTCATTGTAAATAAGAATTTGTTCTTAACTGACTTGCCTAGTTAAATAAAGGTACAATAAAAAATTTATCAAATTAAAGTGACTGTATCTTATCTGCCAGATAATTTAATCAGCACAGGATGAGAAACCCAACTAGCCCCCACTTAGACACAACTTCAGGCCCTATTCAGTCAAAACCACCAGCCAGGTTTCTGGGATAGGTCAAACCCAATGCACTCTCATGCATGTACTGTATAGTTTTAGTGAGCTAAACAATGTTTACAGTGTGAAAAAAATCTACCCTTATTGCATATTACAGTAAATTCAGACCTGCTTTCTAGCTAGGATGAAATAATATTGTTTGTTTTAAATCTGGATAATGAAGTTTACAAAGGTTAAATCAGTAAGGCTGGTCCGAATGGATCGTCACTTTCCATTCATCTAGTAAATGCATATAATTCACATCACTTCCAATCTCACTCATCAGCATAGCAGGTATCTATATGGTAGTGTCATAATGTTACCTCATTGCTGATTAACCTATGGGCTCAGTCGTGCAATACTTACTTTCCTTTCTTTCAACCAATGGGCATGAATCTAGGGAAGTATTTGTATGTCAACTCAAACCTTGTGTCTCCCACTTGGTGTTTTGCAGCAACAGTCTTCCAATGACCTTCCACCTCCCCACCACCACCAACTGAAGGCCTGTCATCGGAACCCCGTTCTCCCAGTGTGGGTTCGATGCCAGCTGCCCAGCATAGGACAACCTGTCATCAACATCTGGCTCTGAGGAGCATTCCTCGAAGACGAGGCCTATCCCCAAAATATTCAACAAAATTCCATATTGTATTCTGTCTCTGTTGTCATTCAGTTAAGCCTGTTCTCGATCTAGCTGGATTTCACTCTGATTTCAGTGAATATTCTGTATGCTAATGTAATTGCTTTTTCACTTTGATGAAAAACCTGGTTGTCAAACATAGAACGAGTGTTATGGGGCCATCACATTTCAATATCCCTTTTATAGAAAATTACAGCTGCTCTATGATTTTCTGTGAAAATGCTACCATCTAATAATACTTACAGAGATTTACAATAGCTCAACCTATCCGCTGACTTTTGTTGGTTACTATTTCTAGCCTTAATGCTAAATCATAAACAGAGCAGAAAACACAGTCGTGTTATTATGAAATCAGTCGTGTTATTATGAAATCAGTCATGTTATTATGAAATCAGTCGTGTTATTATGAAATCAGTCATGTTATTATGAAATCAGTCATGCTATTATGAAATCAGTCGTGTTATTATGAAATCAGTCATGTGATTATGAAATCAGTCATGTTATTATGAAATCAGTCATGCTATTATGAAATCAGTCGTGTTATTATGAAATCAGTCGTGTTATTATGAAATCAGTTGTGTTATTATGAAATCAGTCGTGTTATTATGAAATCAGTTGTGTTATTATGAAATCAGTCATGTGATTATGAAATCAGTCAGCAGGTAGCTTAGTGGGTAAGAGTGTTGTGCCAGTAACCAAAAGGTCGCTGGTTCTAATCCCCGAGTTGACTAGGTGAAAAATCTGTCGATGTGCCCTTAAGCAAGGTACTTAACCCTAATTGCTCCTGTAAGTCGCTCTGGATAAGAGCGTCTGCTAAATGAGTAAAATGTAATTATGAAATCATTAACCTTATGACAGTCACATTGGAGAAGAGGCTGTACATTGTTTTTGGTTATGTTATTTCCAAATCAATTTAGTTACCGTTGCACTAAATGACAAAAAAAAACCCAAGCTGTTGACCAAAAAGGTAGAAGGGTGACCGCTTTGTTGTTGTTTGAATCCCAGAATGTCAGTTTAATAACAGGGCCCAAAACGTGACTATTATCTGATATGAGTTTGGTGAAGAAAACAGTCCTGTGGAGTTGGGCTCTGTCCCAGAGTGCCTTGCAGTACCTCATTAGCAAAATGACTATTAGCTGGGGTCATACACACACACACACACACACACACAATCACACATACACACAGAGAATCACAAAAACACTATTAGCACGGGTCATTGTGGTCACTGGCGCTGTCTCCTTGGCAGAGCAGTCACGGTTGAGATGTCCAGGGCTTCATTGAGGAACTGGTACAAAAACAAAATGGTTACAGTTGGAAGTCAACAACTCTTATTATAATCCATGGTTGCGTCCCAAACGGCACCATATTCTTTATATGGTGCACTACTTTTGACCAGGGGCCTAAAGCGTTCCAGGGAATAGGCTGCCATTTGTGACGCAGACTATGTCAAACATTATTAATGTGCATAGTTACATTAGAGATCCTTGTAGTTTGTGGGGTTTGATGAAGGCAGAAACACGTCCATAACATGTGGTGGTTAAACTTTGATTACGTGCGCTGTCCATCTTCACAACAGTCAGATTACTCCTGCGCTACAGGACCCCCATAGACTCATTAACTTAATGCTAACGACTTTCGTTAGAGTTAGGGTTGCAAAATAAATTCCCTGTTTTTCCAGAAATCCAGGGTTGGAGGATTCAGGATTTCCTACTTATTCCCTCCTGAATCCGGGAATCCTCCAACCGGGATTTCGGGAAAACCAGGGAATTTATTGAAAGTTCCCGAAGTTCCTGAGAGAGAGGTGGATGTCATGTGGCCTCAGTATGTTGTAAATCTTCCTCTGTGTGGACTGTTGACAGGCAGGTACTTATGTTTCACAGAGCTAGGGGAGTAAAGCGAGAGACCTTCACGGCTTCATCACACTGAAGTGAGTTGTTAAAACAAACAACTCTGGGCCGGAAAAACTCAGGGGGAGGGAGGGAGAGAGAGAGAGAGAGAGAGAAAGAGAGAGAGAGAGAGTGAGAGAGAGAGAGAGAGAGAGAGTGCGTGCGTGTGTGCATGCGCGGGTGTGCTCTGGTGCGTGCGGGTGTGTGGGTATGCATTCGTGCAGTGATTGGCTCTGTTTATTGTCTATGCATAGTCACTTTACCTCTACCTACATGTACATATTACCTCAATTACCTTGACTAACCTGTGCCCCTGCACATTGACTCTGTACCGGTACCCCCTGTATATAACCTTGCTATTGTTATTTTACTGCTGCTCATTCATTATTCGTTATTTTTCTTATTTTTAACATATCTATTTTTTACTTAACACTTATTTTTCGTAAAACTGCATTGTTGGTTAAGGGCTTGTAAGTAAGCATTTCACTGTAAGGTCTACACCTGTTGTATTCGGTGCATGTGACAAATAACATTGGATTTGATTCGATTTGATATATTCTCTAGTGACACACACAACCCACAACAAATAAAGTACAAGGATAATGAAGTGTGAGTGATTAATGTCTGTGGAGAGACCAAACATTAGCTTCCATTTTGTCTGGATGACAGCCACAACAATCATTCCATGACCCTGTGGACGTGCTGACTTGACCTTCAATAGATCCTGGACTATAGACAGCGTGCTTTATCGTTGAAATGTATCTGTACACTATCTGTGTTGTTCTGAACAGATTGGTTGTTAGATTTTTGCGTGCATGGACAATTGCTCAAATGGCTCCAAGGTGAAGTGTCCCCTAGGTACAAATCTAGGGTCAGCTTCCCCTCCTATTTTTACATTTAGGTCATTTAGCAGACGCTCTTATCCAGAGCAACTTACAGTAGTGAGTGCATTTTTCGTACTTTTTCATACTGGTCCCCCCAATCCTAATCTTAAACATTAGTGGAGAAAATAGAAAACTGACCCAAGATCAGTGCCTAGGAGCACGTCACCCTACTCCGCTCTGAGGCATGAACAACTATGAAGTAACAAAGGTAGATCTAGGGGCACGTCACCCTACTCCGCTCTGAGGCATGAACAACTATGAAGTAACAAAGGTAGATCTAGGAGCACGTCACCCTACTCCGCTCTAAGGCATGAACAACTATGAAGTAACAAAGGTAGATCTAGGAGCACGTCACCCTACTCCGCTCTGAGGCATGAACAACTATGAAGTAACAAAGGTAGATCTAGGAGCACACGTCACCCTACTCCGCTCTAAGGCATGAACAACTATGAAGTAACAAAGGTAGATCTAGGAGCACGTCACCCTACTCCGCTCTGAGGCATGAACAACTATGAAGTAACAAAGGTAGATCTAGGGGCAACGTCACCCTACTCCGCTCTAAGGCATGAACAACTATGAAGTAACAAAGGTAGATCTAGGAGCACGTCACCCTACTCCGCTCTGAGGCATGAACAACTATGAAGTAACAAAGGTAGATCTAGGAGCACACGTCACCCTACTCCGCTCTAAGGCATGAACAACTATGAAGTAACAAAGGTAGATCTAGGAGCACGTCACCCTACTCCGCTCTGAGGCATGAACAACTATGAAGTAACAAAGGTAGATCTAGGGGCAACGTCACCCTACTCCGCTCTAAGGCATGAACAACTATGAAGTAACAAAGGTAGATCTAGGAGCACGTCACCCTACTCCGCTCTGAGGCATGAACAACTATGAAGTAACAAAGGTAGATCTAGGAGCACGTCACCCTACTCCGCTCTAAGGCATGAACAACTATGAAGTAACAAAGGTAGATCTAGGAGCACGTCACCCTACTCCGCTCTAAGGCATGAACAACTATGAAGTAACAAAGGTAGATCTAGGAGCACACGTCTCACTCCACAGAGTAAAGAATCATGTACATCTCCTTCCCTGTGGGCATACATCATTAAAAAAAAAGTCTAAAGTATGGAATTGCATCAAAGATGGTGGATTACAGTTGGCATTCACATATAACGGGGCGGCAGGTAGCCTAGCGGTTAGAGGGTTGGGCCAGTAACCGAAAGGTCGCTGGTTTGAATATCCAAGGTGAAAAATCTCTCAACGTGCCCTTGAGCAAGGCACTTAACTGTAATTTGCTCCAGGGGTGATGTACTACTATGGCTGACACTATAAAAAAAAAACTTTTCACTGCACCTATCCGGTGTATTTCACAATAAAACATGTTTGTTTTTTTTAATCATGGTCTGCGTTCCAAATGGCACCCTATTCCACATAGTGCACTACTTTTGACCATATAGTGCACTACTTTTGACCATATAGTGCACTAATTTTGACCATATAGTGCACTACTCGCTCAGCCCAGTCAAAGCTATTCGCTGCTCTGGCACACCAATGGTGGAACAAGCTCCCCCACGACGCCAGGACAGCAGAGTCACTGACCACCTTCCGGAGGCACTTGAAACCCTACCTCTTTAAGGAATACCTGGAATAGTATAAAAGTCATCCTTCTACCCAGCCCAGGACCTCCACATGAAATCAAATCAAATCACATTTTATTTACCACATGTGCCAAATACAACAAGTGTAGACCTTACAGTGAAATGCTTACTTACAAGCCCTCAACCAACAATGCAGTTTTAAGAAAAATAAATGTTAAGTAAAAAAAAGATGAGTGAAAAATAAAAAAGAATTATAGAGCAGCAGTAAAATAAAATAACAGTAGGGAGTCAATGTGCGGGGGCACAGGTTAGACAATGCTGATCGTCTGAGACCAGCCACCCAGACAGCTGATGAAACTGAGGAGTATTTCTGTCTGTAATTAAGCTCTTTTGTGGGGTAAAACCTGCGCCCCTGCCCAGTCATGTGAAATCCATATATACAGTTGAAGTCGGAAGTTTACATACACCTTAGCCAAATACATTTAAATTCAGTTTTTCACAATTCCTGACATTTAATCCTAGTAAAGATTCCCTGTTTTAGGTCAGTTAGTATCACCACTTTATTTTAAGAATGTGAAATGTCAGAATAATAGTAGAGAGAATAATTTATTTCAGCTTTGATTTCTTTCATCACATTCCCAGTGGGTCAGAAGTTTACATACACTCAAATAGTATTTGGTAGCATTGCCTTTAAATTGTTTAACTTGGGTGAAACGTTTCGGGTAGCATTCCACAAGCTTCCCACAATAAGTTGGGTGAATTTTGGCCCATTCCTCCTGACAGAGCTGGTGTAACTGAGTCAGGTTTGTAGGCCTCCTTGCTCGCACACACTTTTTCAGTTCTGCCCAAACCAGATGGGATGGCGTATCGCTGCAGAATACTGTGGTAGCCATGCTGGTTAAGTGTGCCTTGAATTCTAAATAAATCACAGACAGTGTCACCAGCAAAGAACCCCCACACAATAACACCTCCTCCTCCATGCTTCACGGTGGGAACTACACATGCGGAGATCATACTACAGCGACTGAAATGACTGCCACACTTAACAAAGAGTTGCAGTTAGATTCAGAGTGGGTGGCAAGGAATAAGTTAGTCCTAAATATTTCTAAAACTAAAAGCATTGTATTTGGAACAAATAATTCACTAAACTCCAAACATCAACTAAATCTTGTAATAAATAATGTGGAGATTGAGCAAGTTGAGGTGACTAAACTGCTTGGAGTAACCCTGGATTGTAAACTGTCATGGACTTAGGAAAATTGCAATTGGCTCAAAACAGGGCAGTACGGCTGGCCCTTGGATGTACACAGAGAGCAAACAATAATGATATGCATGTCAATCTCTCCTGGCTCAAAGTGGAGGAGAGATTGACTTCATCACTGCTTGTGATTATGAGAGGCGTTGACATGTTTAAAGCACCGAGCTGTCTGTTTGAACAACTGGCACACAGCTCAGACACCCATGCATACCCCACAAGACATGCCACCAGAGGTCTCTTCACATTCCCCAAGTCCAGAACAGACTATGGGAGGCACACAGTACTACATAGAGCCATGACTACATGGAACTCTATTCCACATCAGGTAACTGATGCAAGCAGTAGAATCAGATTTAAAAAACAGATAAAAATACATCTTATGGAACAGCGGGGACTGTGAAGCAACACAAACATAGGCACAGAGACATGCATACACACACATAATAACATACGCTCTATACACACACGTAGACATGGATTTTGTGTTGTAGATATGTGGTAGTAGAGTAGGGGCCTGAGGGCACACACTTAGTGTGTTGTGAAATCTGTTATGAATGTATTGTAATGTTTTTTAAATGTATAACTGGCTTAATTTTGTTGGACCCCAGGAAGAATGGGGATCCATAATAAATACAAATACAAATCCGTTCACCCACACTGCGTCTCACAAAGACACGGCGGTTGGAACCAAAAATCTCCAATTTGGACTCCAGACCAAAGGACGAGTTTCCACCGGTCTTATGTCCATTGCTCGTGTTTCTTGGCCCAAGCAAGTCTCTTCTTCTTATTGGTGTCCTTTAGTAGTGGTTTCTTTGCAGCAATTCAACCATGAAGGCCTGATTCACACAGTCTCCTCTGAACAGTTGATGTTGAGATGTGTCTGTTACTTGAACTCTGTCAAGCATTTATTTGGGCTGCAATTTCTGACGCTGGTAACTCTAATGAACTTATTTTCTGCAGCAGAGGTAACTCTGGGTCTTCCTTTCCTGTGGCGGTCCTCATTAGAGGCAGTTTCATCAAATTGCTTGATGGTTTTTGCAACTGCACTTGAAGAAACTTTCAAAGTTCTTGAAATTTTCTGGCTTGACTGACCTTCATGTCTTAAAGTAATGATGGACTGTCGTTTCTCTTTGCTTATTTGACCTGTTCTTGTCATAATATGGTCTTGGTCTTTTACAAAATAGGGCTATTTTCTGTATACCCCCCCCCCTACACAACTGATTGGCTCAAACGCATTAAGAAGGAAAGAAATTCCACAAATTAACTTTTAAGAAGGCACACCTGTTAATTGAAATGCATTCCAGGTGACTACCTCATGAAGCTGGTTGAGAGAATGCCAAGAGTGTGCAAAGCTGTCATCAAGGCAAAGGTGGCGACTTTGAAGAAACTCAAATATAAAATATATTTTTATTTGTTTAACACTTTTTTGGTTACTACATGATTCCATATGTGTTATTTCATAGTTTTGATGTCTTCACTACTATTGTACAATGTAGAAAATAGTAAAAATAAAGAAAAACCCTTGAATGAGTGGGTGTGTCCAAACTTATAACTGGTACTGTATATATACCACTATATATATTATATTATATTAGGGCCTAATGAATGTACTTCAATTGACTGATTTCCTTATATGAACTGTAACTCAGTAAAATCTTTTAAATTGTTGCATGTTATATTTATATTTGTGTTCAGTATAGATGTCCTAGCCTACCTCTTTCAGGTAATAAATTCAACGCAGTGTTAGCCTTATATTTATCTAATTAATGATGGGTTATGCATAACAAGCGTCTAACTTATAGCCTCTGTCTCTTGCTCACGCACCTGTGCTCCGCTGGCCTCTCCTTAAAAAACGCTCCTTAGCTCTTGGAGTCCCATGCAGGAAAAGCTAGACTAGAATAGCATGCTAGGCATCATTTCCTTTTAGCATTTCTTATACCAATAGACCATTCGAAGAGGGACGCGAGCTCTTGTTTGCTGAATGTTAAATACAGCAGCCAATAGAACTCACGGTAGTTTGAAAGAAGAGCGAAAGCGCGATGGCGGAAGGCCATAGCAGTTATTTATTCAGACCCATAACCATTCAATCTTCCTGAAGTGAAGTGAAAGCCTTCTGCATCTAATTCTAGTCCTATGTTATTCAAGTTTGTCATTAGAATGATGAAGATAAGGACAACGCAACTTATTTCATTTAACTGTTGAAAGTGAGGAAGGAATGAAGCAACACTAGAGAGAGAAAGAGGAGGTAGGATAATAACATTAGGGGAAATATTATGAAAGGTCTATTTGTGTCAGCCTACTAATTATACAAATAGGCCCTATTATATTTCAAAATTATTATCAAATTTGCTAGCTTATACTTGTAACTTTGTAGGCTGCATGTGCCTGCACCAGAATGTTCTCTCCCTGGTTTGATCGATGTGCGTAATTCCAGTCCATATAATACAGCATAATACAGGACAGTACAGTAATACAGTTCACACTCATAAAATGTATTTAATGTAAGGCTCACAAAATGTATTTAATGTAGGGTTCATAAAATGTATTTAATGTAGGGTTCATAAAATGTATTTAATGTAGGGTTCATAAAATGTATTTAATGTAGGGTTCATAAAATGTATTTAATGTAGGGTTCATAAAATGTATTTAATGTAAGGCTCATAAAATGTATTTAATGTAGGTTCATAAAATGTATTTAATGTAGGGTTCATAAAATGTATTTAATGTAGGGTTCATAAAATGTATTTAATGTAAGGCTCATAAAATGTATTTAATGTAGGGTTCATAAAATGTATTTAATGTAAGGCTCATAAAATGTATTTAATGTAGGGTTCATAAAATGTATTTAATGTAGGTTCATAAAATGTATTTAATGTAAGGCTCACAAAATGTATTTAATGTAGGGTTCAAAATGTATTTAATGTAGGGTTCATAAAATGTATTTAATGTAGGGTTCATAAAATGTATTTAATGTAAGGCTCATAAAATGTATTTAATGTAGGTTCATAAAATGTATTTAATGTAGGGTTCATAAAATGTATTTAATGTAGGGTTCATAAAATGTATTTAATGTAGGGTTCATAAAATGTATTTAATGTAAGGCTCATAAAATGTATTTAATGTAGGGTTCATAAAATGTATTTAATGTAAGGCTCATAAAATGTATTTAATGTAAGGCTCATAAAATGTATTTAATGTAGGGTTCATAAAATGTATTTAATGTAGGGTTCATAAAATGTATTTAATGTAGGGTTCATAAAATGTATTTAAAGTAGGGCTCATAAAATGTATTTAATGCAAGGCTCATAAAATGTATTTAATGTAGGGTTCATAAAATGTATTTAATATAGGGCTCATAAAATGTATTTAATGTAGGGTTCATAAAATGTATTTAATGTAGGGTTCATAAAATGTATTTAATGTAGGGTTCATAAAATGTATTTAATGTAGGGTTCATAAAATGTATTTAATGTAGGGTTCATAAAATGTATTTAATGTAGGGTTCATAAAATGTATTTAATATAGGGTTCATAAAATGTATTTAATATAGGGCTCATCAGGCTCATCAGGCTTGAATTTTCGATCAAAGCTCTAATCAAATCCAGACATGGGACTGTTTACACACTTTACAATGCTTTTGAATGACACTTACGGTTTTGGCGGGAAATACCGGGTTACCAGGGAGAAAAGTGATTTATTCTTGGGATGGAACATTTGTAAAATACCGGGAAAATATTCAATCCTACACAGTAATGAACTAAAAAATGATCTGTCTGTATTTGGCACAATCTGGATATCATCATGACAAGCCATTAACATTAACACACATAACATGTTTTAATCCCTCAAAAAATCTCTAATCTTGATTAAGCTCTTTGAAATATGTCATATGGCGCATCATCTGTAGAAATCTGTCTCAGGTTCTGCTTTTGGGTTAACGTTCAGTAACCAGTTCCCATTAACATAGTTGGCAGGGTTGTCTACACCACAGGAGGACGGCTCATAATAATGTCTGGAATGGAGTGAGTGGAATGGTACCAACCACATGGAAACCATGTTTTAGATGGGTTTGATACCATTCCATTGATTCCGTTCCAGGTTTTACTATGAGCAGGAGCTAATTTAAGGTGCCACCGGCCGCCGTGGTCTATACAGAAATAGCCCACCATTTTACAGAGCTATATTAAAAAATAAATTTTTCAGAGTATTCCCTATGATCACTTCTAGTCTGTGACCCAAATGGCACCCAAATTACCAACGTAGTGCTTTGACCAGGGCCATAGGGGGTAGCAGTGTGAATGACACCCCTTGTCGGCAGATTTACACAACTAATAAATCGGAAGCAGCAGCACAGCCTCACTGGAGGGGAGCACACCTCACCTCACCTCACCTCACCTCACCTCACCTCACCTCACCTCACCTCACCACACCACACCACACCTCACCACACCACACCTCACCACACCACACCACACCACACCTCACCACACCACACCTCACCACACCACACCACACCTCACCACACCACACCTCACCACACCACACCTCACCACACCACACCTCACCACACCACACCTCACCACACCACACCACACCTCACCACACCACACCACACCACACCTCACCACACCACACCTCACCACACCACACCACACCTCACCACACCACACCACACCTCACCACACCACACCACACCTCACCACACCACACCTCACCACACCACACCACACCTCACCACACCACACCACACCACACCTTACCACACCACACCACACCACACCTCACCTCACCACACCTCACCACACCACATCACACCACATCACACCTCACCACACCACACCACACCTCACCACACCACATCACACCTTACCTTACCTTACCTTACCACACCACATCACACCACACCACACCTCACCACACCTCACCACACCTCACCACACCAAACCTCACCACACCTTACCACACCACACCACATCACACCACACCACACCTCACCACACCTCACCACATCACACCACACCACACCTCACCACACCACACCTCACCTTACCACACCACATCACACCTTACCACACCACACCTCACCACACCACACCACATCACACCACACCTCACCACACCTCACCTCACCACACCTCACCACATCACACCTTACCACACCACACCTCACCACACCACACCACATCACACCACACCACACCTCACCACACCTCACCTCACCACACCTCACCACACCACACCTCACCACACCTCACCTCACCTCACCACACCACACCTCACCTCACCAAACCTCACCACACCACACCTCACCACACCTCACCACACCACACCTCACCTCACCTCATCACACCTCACCTCACCACACCTCAACACATCTCACCACACCTCACCACACCACACCTCACCACACCACACAACACATACAACGTCACCACAACACACAAAGTCACCACACCTCACCACACACAACATCACCAAATCACACCACACCTCACCACACCACACACGTCACCACCACACACAACATCACCACAACACCCCACACCACGTCACCACGTCACCACACCACACACAACGTCACCATATAAGGGTTCTGGCATGGCACTAGCCCTCTTCTCGTTAGAGGAATGTGCCAAGCCAATTCCACAACACGTCTGTGAACACAATGAGATCACTGCTGCAGCCTGCAGTGCTAGGAGGTCACATACATAATGGTGGTCTGAGGGTGCGTCATGAATGGCACCCTATTCACTGTATTGTGCACTACTTTTGGCCAGAGTCCTATGGGCCAAAGGGAATAGGGTACCATTTGGGGCGAAGCCTGGGCTTGGCAGGTTAGTAATGCTGTAAAAGGAAGCTATCTCCGGCAGTGGCACAACACAAGATAAGGGATGCCTCCCAAATGGCACCCTATTCACTGTATTGTGCACTAATTTTAACTAGGGCCCATAACACCAAAGAGGGAATAGGGTGCCATTTGGGATGCAACCAAGATAAGAAGAATGCACTCGGACATAACAGTCTCTTGACTCGTCTCTGTATGTTATGATGAAGTGAAGCGGAAGTGTAATGAGAGAAGAGCTCTCTCTCTATCTCTCGATCTCTCGATCTCTCTCTCTCTCTCTCTATCTCTTTCTCTCTCTCTCTCTCGCTCTCTCTCTCTCTCTCTCTCTCTCTCTCTCTCTCTCTCTCTCTCTCTCTCTCTCTCTCTCTCCCCACATGTGCCTTTCCGAACCCTGTAAAACCAGGCCTTGGGGGCTGGCAAGAGCTGAGAAGGAAGGGGCTTGAGAAGGGGCGTGGGGGGGCGGGGCAGTATGTTGTAAATCTTCCTCTGTGTGGACTGTTGACAGGCAGGTTTCACAGAGCTAGGCGAGTAAAGCGAGAGTCCTTCACACCTTCATCATATTGAAGTGAGTTTGTAAATCAAACAACTCTGGGCCCGAAATAACTCAGGGAGAGAGAGCGCGAGAGAGAGAGCGGGTATGTGTTCGTGCTGGGATTGGGCTATATATATATTCTCTAGTGACACACACAACCCACAACAAATAAAGTACAAGGATACTGATGTGTGAGTGATTAATGTCTGTGGACAGACCAAACATTAGCTTCCATTTTGTCTGGATGACAGCCACAACAATCATTCCATGACCCTGTGGACATGCTGACTTGACCTTCAATAGATCCTGGACTATAGACAGCATGCTTTATGTTTGAAATGTATCTGTACACTATCTGTGTTGTTCTGAACAGATTGGTTGTTTGATTTTTGCGTGCATGGACAATTGCTCAAATGGCTCCAAGGTGAAGTGTCCCCTAGGTACAAATCTAGGGTCAGCTTCCCCTCCTATTTTTACATTTAGGTCATTTAGCAGACGCTCTTATCCAGAGCAACTTACAGTAGTGAGTGCATTTTTCGTACTTTTTCATACTGGTCCCCCCAATCCTAATCTTAAACATTAGTGGAGAAAATAGAAAACTGACCCAAGATCAGTGCCTAGGAGCACGTCACCCTACTCCGCTCTGAGGCATGAACAACTATGAAGTAACAAAGGTAGATCTAGGAGCACGTCACCCTACTCCGCTCTGAGGCATGAACAACTATGAAGTAACAAAGGTAGATCTAGGGGCAACGTCACCCTACTCCGCTCTGAGGCATGAACAACTATGAAGTAACAAAGGTAGATCTAGGAGCAACGTCACCCTACTCCGCTCTGAGGCATGAACAACTATGAAGTAACAAAGGTAGATCTAGGAGCACGTCACCCTACTCCGCTCTGAGGCATGAACAACTATGAAGTAACAAAGGTAGATCTAGGAGCACGTCACCCTACTCCGCTCTGAGGCATGAACAACTATGAAGTAACAAAGGTAGATCTAGGAGCACGTCACCCTACTCCGCTCTGAGGCATGAACAACTATGAAGTAACAAAGGTAGATCTAGGAGCACGTCACCCTACTCCGCTCTGAGGCATGAACAACTATGAAGTAACAAAGGTAGATCTAGGAGCACGTCACCCTACTCCGCTCTGAGGCATGAACAACTATGAAGTAACAAAGGTAGATCTAGGAGCACGTCACCCTACTCCGCTCTGAGGCATGAACAACTATGAAGTAACAAAGGTAGATCTAGGAGCACGTCACCCTACTCCGCTCTGAGGCATGAACAACTATGAAGTAACAAAGGTAGATCTAGGAGCAACGTCACCCTACTCCGCTCTAAGGCATGAACAACTATGAAGTAACAAAGGTAGATCTAGGGGCAACGTCACCCTACTCCGCTCTGAGGCATGAACAACTATGAAGTAACAAAGGTAGATCTAGGAGCACGTCACCCTACTCCGCTCTAAGGCATGAACAACTATGAAGTAACAAAGGTAGATCTAGGGGCAACGTCACCCTACTCCGCTCTAAGGCATGAACAACTATGAAGTAACAAAGGTAGATCTAGGAGCACACGTCTCACTCCACAGAGTAAAGAATCATGTACATATCCTTCCCTGTGGGCATACATCATTTAAAAAAAAGTCTAAAGTATGGAATAGCATCAAAGATGGTGGATTACAGTTGGCATTCACATATAACGGGGCGGCAGGTAGCCTAGCGGTTAGAGGGTTGGGCCAGTAACCGAAAGGTCGCTGGTTTGAATATCTCAGCGAAACAAGGTGAAAATCTGTCAATGTGCCCTTGAGCAAGGCACTTAATCATAATTTGCTCCAGGGGCGACATACTACTATGGCTGACACTGTAAAAAAAAGTAATAATAATAATTTAACTGCACCTATCCGGTGTATGTGACAATAAAACATATTTATTTTTATCACGGTGTGCATTCCAAATGGCACCCTATTCTCTATAGTGCACTACTTTTGACGTGGGATCAAAAGTAGTGCACTATATTTTGGGACGCAGACCAAGTCTAAGGTCTTGAATTGCATCAATGATGGTGGATTTCATTTGGCCTTCACAGATATTAGTGAACTGTATTTTACATTTACGTCATTTAGCAGACGCTCTTATCCAGAGCGACTTACAAATTGGTGCATTCAACTTATGATAGCCAGTGGGACAACCACTTTATTTTTGTATATATTTTTGTAAAAAAAATTTAATGGGGGGTGGGGGAGGGGGTAGAAGGATTACTTCTATACTATTCCAGGTATTCCTTAAAGAGGTAGGGTTTCAAGTGTATCACAGTATTGAGCCAAAAAACGATCTGTCTATATTTGTCACAATCTGGACATCATGACAATCCATTAACATTAATACACATAACATGTTTTACTCCCTCTAAAAATCTCAGATCTCGTGTAAGCTCTTTGAAATATGTCATACGGCACATCGTCTGTAGAAATCTGTCTCAGGTTCATCTTTTGGGTTAACATTCAGCAACCAGTTTCTACTAACATAGTTGTATTTAAAAAATGTATTATTAACCCATCCTCTTAGGAGGACACATATATTTTTTGTTTTTTTTACAGCTTTTCTGTTACATATACATACATTTTACATATACATTTTACATGTACATTTTATATATACATTTTACATACACATTTTGCATACACATTTTACATACATGGTACCTTTACATACAGTAATCACATAACAGCAATACATTACTGTGTAGCTCAGTTGGTAAAGCATGGCGCTTGCAACGCCAGGGTTGTGGGTTCGTTTATAATAATAATAATAAGAATATGCCATTTAGCAGACGCTTTTATCCAAAGCGACTTACAGTCATGTGTGCATACATTTTTACGTATGGGTGGTGCCGGGGATCGAACCCACTACCTTGGCGTTACAAGCGCCATGCTCTACCAATTGAGCTACAGAGGACCACGTTTCCCACGGGGGGCCAGTATGAAAATGGATGCACTCACTAACTGTAAGTCGCTCTGGATAAGTGTTAAAATGTTAAATAAGCTCTTCAATCCCACCCCTCAGCACTCTCAGCCCAACCCACCTATCACCATAGACCACCCTTGTTTGGTTTCCATGTGCCATATATTTTTCAATTGTGCTGTGATATTTTACATACATTTTGAACCTTTCTAATCGTATAGTATCCACAGATAGTGAGCTAAAGATGAAAACTTTACCTACGAGTATTATTATATTATTTATTGACTGACTATGGCAAAGGTTCATTTTAAGTGAATGTTGTGATTTTTTAACTCTTCCTGAACCTGTGACCAGAAACAAGCTACATATGGGGCAATACCAGAATAAATGATCTAGTGATTCTGTCTCTTCGCAGCGAAATCTACAGAGCTGAGATTGTTGTATGCCCCATATACAGTGCATTTGGATATGCTTAACACCCCGGCCGTCCTGCAATCTAAATTAGATGCCCTCAATCTCACACAAATTATCAAGGAATAATTGGTCCTCTGTAGCTCAGCTGGTAGAGCACGGCGTTTGTAACGCCAAGATAGTGGGTTCGATCCCCGGGACCACCCATACACAAAAATGTATGCACGCATGACTGTAAGTCGCTTTGGATAAAAGCGTCTGCTAAATGGCATATTATTATTATTTATTATTAAGGAACCTACCAGGTACAACCCTAAATCCGTAAACATGGGCACCCTCATAGATATCATCCTGACTAATTTACCCTCTAAATAAACCTCCGCTGTCTTCAACCAGGATCTCAGCGATCACTGCCTCATTGCCTGCGTCCGCAATGGGTCTGCGGTCAAACGACCACCCCTCATCACTGTCAAACGCTCCCTAAAACACTTTAGCGAGCAGGCCTTTCTAATTGACCTGGCCCGGGTATCCTGGATGGATATTGACCTCATTCCGTCAGTAGAGGATGCCTGGTTGTTCTTTAAAAGTGCTTTCCTCTCCATCTTAAATAAGCATGCCCCCATTCAAAAATTGCAGAACTAAGAACAGATATAGCCCCTGGTTCACCCCAGACTTGACTGGCCTTGACCAGCACAAAGACATCCTGTGGCGTACTGCATTAGCATCGAATAGCCCCCGTGATATGCAACTTTTCAGGGAAGTCAGGAATCAATATACACAATCAGTTAGGAAAGCAAAGGCTAGCTTTTTCAAACAGAAATTTGCATCCTGTAGCACTAACTCCAAAAAGTTTTGGGACACTGTAAAGTCCATGGAGAATAAGAGCACCTCCTCCCAGCTGCCCACTGCACTGAGGCTAGGAAACACTGTCACCACCGATAAATCTACGATAATTGAGAATTTCAACAAGCATTTTGCTACGGCTGGCCATGCTTTCCACCTGGCTACCCCTACCCCGGCCAACAGCTCTGCACCCTCCACTGCAACTTGCCCATGCCACGCTCAAGGTCCTAAACGATATTATAACCGCGATCGATAAAAGACAGTAATTTGCAGCCGTCTTCATCAACCTGGCCAAGGCATTCGACTCTGTCAATCACTGCATTCTTATTGGCAGACTAAATAGCCTCGGTTTCTCAAATGACTCCCTCGCCTGGTTCACCAACTACTTCTCAGATAAAGTTCAATGTGTCAAATCGGAGGGCCTGTTGTCTGGACCTCTGGCAGTCTCTATGGGGGTGCCACAGGGTTCCATTCTCGGGCCGACTCTATTCTCTGTGTATATCAATGATGTCGCTCTTGCTGCTGGTGACTCTCAGATCCACCTCTACGCAGACGACACCATTATGTATACATCTGGCCCGTCATAGGACGCTGTGTTAACAAACCTCCAAACGAGCTTCAATGCCATACAACACTCCTTCCGTTGCCTCCAACTACTCTTAAACGCAAGTAAAACTAAATGCATGCTCTTCAATCGAACGCTGCTTGCACCCGCCCACCCGACTAGAATCAATACTCTCGGCGGGTCTGACTTAGAATATGTGGACAACTACAAATACCTAGGTGTCTTGTTAGACTGTAAACTCTCCTTCCAGACTCACATTAAGCATCTCCAATCCAAAGTTCAATCTAGAAAGGCTTCCTATTTCGCAACAAAGCCTCCTTCACTCATGCTGCCAAACATGCCCTCGTAAAACTGACTATCTTACCGATCCTTGACTTCGGCGATTGGATGTAGTCTATCACAGTGCCATCCATTTTGTCACCAAAGCCCCATATACTACCCACCATTGTGACCTGTACGCTCTCGTTGGCTGGCCCTCACTACATATTCGTCGCCAAACCCACTGGCTCCAGGTCATCTATAAATCACTGCTAGGCAAATCCCTGCCTTATCTTAGCTCATTGGTCACCATAGCAACACCCACCCGTAGTATGCGCTCCAGCAGGTATATCTCACTGGTCATCCCCAATGCCAACACCTCCTTTGGCCGCCATTCCTTCCAGTTCTCTGCTGCTAATGACTGGAACGAACTGCAAAAATCTCTGAAGCTGGAGACTCTTATCTCCCTCACTAACTTTAAGCATCAGTTGTCAGAGCACCTTACCGATCACTGCACCTGTACACAGCCCATCTGTAATTAGCCCACCGAACTACCTCATCCCCATATTGTTATTTATTTTGCTCATTTGCACCCCAGTATCTCTATTTGCACATCATCTTCTGCACATCTATCATTCCAGTATTGATACTAAATTGTAATTATTTTGCGCTATGGCCTATTTATTGCCTTACCTCCATAACTTACTACATTTGCACACACTGTATATAGATTTTCTATTGTGTTATTGACTGTATGTTTTGTTTATTCCATATGTAACTCTGTGTTGTTGTTGTTTTTATCGCACTGCTTTGCTTTATATTGGCCAGGTCGCAGTTGTAAATGAGAACTTGTTCTCAACTGGCTTACCTTGTTAAATTAAGGTGAAATAAAAAAATTGGAAAGTATTCAGACCCCTTGACATTTTGTTACGTTACAGCATGGTTCTTCAATTCCGGTCCTGGAGGGCCGAAACACCTGTTTTTCATCCTCTCCTTCTAATCAGTGGTTAATTCAGACCTGGGACACCAGGTGAGTGCAATTAACTACCAGGTAGAAATAAAAAACAGAAGTGTTTCGGGCCTCCAGGACCGGAATTGAAGAACCCTGCGTTACAGCCTTATTCTAAAATGGATTAAATAAAGAAGAATCCTCATCAATCTACACACAATACCTCATAATGACAAAGCGAAAACAGGTTTTTTAGAATTTTTTGCAAATTTATAAAACATTACAAACATAAATACTTTATTTACATAAGTATTCAGACCCTTTGCTATGAGACTCGATATTGAGCTCAGGTGCATCCTGTTTCCATTGATCATCATTGTGATGTTTCTACAACTTGATTGGAGTCCACCTGTGGTAAATTCAATTGATTGGACATGATTTGGAAAGGCACACACTTGGCTATATAAGGTCCCACAGTTGACAGTGCATGTCAGAGCAAAAACCAAGCCATGTGGTCGAAAGAATTGTCCGTAGAGCTCCAAGACAGGATTGTGTCGAGGCACAGATCTGGGGAAGGGTACCAAAAAATATCTGCAGCATTGAAGGTCCCCAAGAACACAGTGGCCTCCATCATTCATAAATGGAAGAAGTTTGGAACCACTAAGACTATTCCTAGAGCTGGCCGCCTGGCCAAACTGAGCAATCGGGGGAGAAGTGCCTTGGTCAGGGAGGTGACCAAGAATCCGATGGTCACTCTGACAGAGCTCCAGAATTCCTCTGTGGAGATGGGAGAACCTTCCAGAAGGACAACCATCTCTACAGCACTCCACCAATCATGCCTTTATGTTAGAGTTGCCAGACGGAAGCCACTCCTCAGTAAAAGGCACATGAAAGCCCAAAAATAGCTGTGCAGCGACGCTCCCCATCCAACCTGACAGAGCTTGAGAGAGTCTGCAGAGAAGAATGGGAGAAACTCCCCAAATACAGGTGTGCCAAGCTTGTAGCTTCATACCCAAGAAGACTCGAGGCTGTAATCGCTGCCAAAGGTGCTCCAACAAAGTACTGAGTAAAGGGTCTGAATATTTATGTAAATGTGATTTTTAATTTCTTAATTTTTAATAAATGTGCAAACATTTCTAAAAACCTGTTTTGGCTTTGTCACTATGGGGTATTGTGTGTAGATCGATGAGGGGGGGAAAAACAATGTAATACATTTTAGAATAAGGCTCTAAAGTAACTAAATGTGGAAAAAGTAAAGGGGTCTGAATACTTTCCGAATGCATTCTGTTGGTGGCAAGAATTTTGTATAATTTAAATTCAACAACTCGAAGTGTTGAATCAAGTGTTGTTTTTAGTATCAGTTCATAAGCCATGTTGCCATGGAATCGGTACATCGAAAATCTCTTCCCATTTATGTTGCAGCCTGTCTGGTGCAGCTGGCAACATTTTCGTCCTCAAATGAAACTGGTATATTTTTCTATCTATGCTAGTTATTTTCAGCTAAATTGTATCTTTAATATTATGGCAGAGAAACAAGTTCCCTTACCTTCTCCCTCTTCCACTTGCCTCCTCCATTTTTGTGGTAATGCTGCAATCAGTTGGTTATAAGTTAGGATTGAGCAGACATTCCCATATATTTTCGATTGCTGCATATGTTACATAACTCCACCGTTTCTATTCATAATAACATTAATAAATATACTACAGTTTTTAAACAGTTTTTCCATAAATAATGTTTTTTTTTTTATTAATCAGTATATTTGAGTTTAACCATAATATTTGTTGTAATGTTTGTTCTATCTTTTCTGAAGGATAAAACTGAAATTGTAACCAGCTTTGTATGGCTTATTTAAGAAAGGGCAATATTTTAAACAAAATTTCATTTTCAATTAGTAAAAAATGAGGAGTTAATATGTATAAAGGCAAAAAGGGCATTTTTGAACAAAGGATGAGCCTTTCTTAATAATCTTCCATCAATGTAATTGTCTGTATCAATTCCAATCCCCCATATGTTTTTTTTCTCGCATATATATATATACATTCACATACATATACACATATATACATATAAATGCATATACATACATATATCCTTAAAATATATTTATTTCCCTTTATTACTTTCCAACCCCACCACCCATCCCCTAATTGGCGTAAACTAGTGAACAACAACGCTTTGGCCTCTACTTCCAGCTTATACATACTATATACATTTTATGGACACAGTCAATTTTACAATAATTCTATTTTGTTTGTTTGTTTTTACTCCTGAACTTCCTCTACCCTCAACCTCTCCG
Organism: Coregonus lavaretus; assembly: GCF_964263955.1. NCBI lineage: Eukaryota > Metazoa > Chordata > Actinopteri > Salmoniformes > Salmonidae > Coregonus > Coregonus lavaretus. Next base: position 55,658,377 of record NC_139995.1, read on the forward strand.
ATCATTTTCATGATGTCCATCCGGTTTGCTTCTATATGCCATATCTTTCTAACTGTGTTCTTTCACAAAAGCTCTCAACCTATAGCCTATATACTTATTATGGACACAGTATGCTTTACATTAGTTATCTTGTTGTTATTAGTTGTTGTTAGTTGTTATTAGTCCCATCCTTCAGCTCCATTCAACACCTACAATCTATCTCTTAACACCATCCATATTGGATTTCTATTTGCCATATATTTTTCAACTGTTCTGTGATGTTTCACAAAAGTTCTGAACACTTCTATTCTCATTGTTTCTACAGATTGTAAATTGAAAATAAACATTTTTGCTAAAAGTATTATTATATTATTGATTGATTGACTATGACTTTTCAGATCATCCAGTAGTGTGACTCCCGAGTGGCGCAGTGGTCTAAGGCACTGCATCGCAGTGCTAGCTGTGCCACTAGAGATCCTGGTTCGAATCCAGGCTCTGTCGTAGCCGGCCGCAACCGGGAGACCAATGGGCGGCGCACAATTGGCCCAGCGTCGTCTAGGTTAGGGGAGGGAATGGCCGGCAGGGAGGTAGCTCAGTTGTTAGAGCATGGCGTTTGCAACGCCAGGGTTGTGGGTTCGATTCCCACGGGGGGCCAGTATAAAAATATGCACTAACTGTAAGTCGCTCTGGATAAGAGCGTCTGCTAAATGACGTAAATGTAAATGTAGTGCTATCTGCAGAGTTAGCTCCATGTAAATATTGCAATCCTTCAGCCATTCCTGGACCTGTGACCAAAAACAAGCTACAAATGAACAGTACCAAATCAAAGGATCTAATGATTCTGTATCTTCGCAGCAAAATCTGCAGAGCTGGGAAGAGTGTATCCCCCGTTTAAATAACATTCTATTGGTAGCAAAACATTTATATAATAATTTAAATTGAAAAATTCTAAATTTTGAATCCGGCGTCGTTTTGCATATCAGTTCATAAACAATATTCCATGGAATCGGTATGTCAAAAATCTCTTCCCAACTATTTTGCAATCTATATGGGATGGCTGTCAATCCTTTTGTCCTTAAATGAAACTGGTATACTTTTTTATTTATCACAATTTTCTTTAACCAATTATGGTATTTAATGCAGGGCCGACAGACAAGTTCCTTACTTTTTCCCCCTTCCACTTTCCTCTTCCATTTTTGCGGTAATGCTGCAATTATTTGGTTGTAATTTTGGGTAGAGCAGACATTTCCATATGTTTTTGTAAGCTGCATGTGCGACATGACTCCACCAGTCCTACCGATGATATCATTTACGAAGATTATACCTTTTTTTTTTTTAAATTGTCAAAAGATTATGTTTTTTTTTATCAATTAGTATATTTGAGTTTAACCACAATATTTGTTGCATTATTTGTTCTGTTGTTTCTGGAGGATTAGATTGAAATTGCAACCAACTTTCTATGGCTTGTTTCAGAAATGGTTATATTTGGGAGATTTCCTTTTCAAATAACTGAAAGTGAGAGGTTGTAATCTGAATAAAGGGAAAAAGGCCATTCTTGAACATGGGATGAGACAATCTTACTAATTTGCTAGAGAACCAGTTTGGATTTAAGTATAACTTTTGTATGACTGAAGCTTTTAGTGATAGGTCTAATGCTTTAATATTTAATCATTTCTGTCCTCCGAGTTCATATTCATTATATAAATAGGCCCGTTAATTTTGTCTGGCTTGCTGTTCCAAATAAAATTGAATATTTTTTCCTCATATAATTTAAACAACTGTTTGTGAGGCAAGACCATAAGCAAATAGTTAAACTGGGATAATACTAAACAGTTAATCAGGGCAATTTTTCGACAAATAGACAGGTATTTACCTTCCCATGGTAGCAAGATCTTATCTATTTTCGCTAACTTTCTATTAAGATTTATTGGAGTAAGATCATTTATTTCATTTGGGATATGTATTCAGAGTATATCCACATCACCATCAGACTATTTTATTGGTAAACTACATGGTAATGTAAATATTTTATTTTTTTAGTGATCCAATACGTAATATAGTACATTTGTCATAATTTGGTTGTAATTCAGAGAGGTTAGAAAATGTGTGTAGATCCTCTATGAGGCTGTGGAGGGATACAAGTTGTGGATTAAAAGAAAACATGAATCATCAGCAAACAATGACACCTTTTGTCACGTCTCCTCCCGTTGCTCCCCTTTGGCGCTCTGAATCGCCGGTCTACTGAGCCACCGGTCTGAGCGCACCACCTCGGCAACACCGGAATGGAAACCCAACGCACCCTAATCACCACCAGCGCACCTGCACCTTATCATCTCATCACCACCCCTATATAGCCCTGGACTGTTCAGTGTTGTGTTGTGTGTGATTGTTAATGTCATGTCGTGTACTCGCTCTTTGTTGTTCTCTTGCTCAGTGTAAAGTAAACCTTTACATTGTTGATTCCTGCGTATGCGTCCTGCCTCTTCGTATCCTCAGTACTCATCACACCTTTGTTTTTAAGCCCTGGATTTCTAATAGCTAACATTTCGATGGCCATGATAAATAGACATGCCGATAGTAGACAACCTTGTTTTACTCCTCTTGACATTTTAAAACTATTGGAGAAACAGCCATTATATACTATTTTACACCTAGGGTTACTATACATGATTTTAACCCATTTTATAAGAGATTCTCCAAAATTGAAATGCTCCAGGCATTTATATATATATAAACTCCAGTCATACTTTATCAAATGCCTTTTCAAAGTCTGCTATGAATAGCAGGCCTGGTTTCCCAGATGTTCTATTGTTTCCAGTACTTGCCTTATAATATCTCCAATGTATCGTCCATGTAAAAAACCTGTCTGATTAGAATGAATAATGTCCGAAAATACCTTTTTAATTCTATGCGCTATACATTTAGCTAGAATTTTTGCATCACAACACTGAAGTGTAAGGGGCCTCCAATTTTTTTAATGGACTGGATCTTTATATTTTCCACTTGTATCCTGTTTCAGTAATAATGAAATCAGACCTTCTTCTTGAGTGCCTGATAATCTACTATTTACATAGGAGTGGTTAAAACATGCTAATAACGGTCCTCTGAGTATATCAAAAAAGGTTTGGTATACCTCAACTGGTATGTCATCCAACCCTGGAGTTTTCCAGGACTTAAAGTCTTTAATTGCATCTAGAAGTTCATCCTCTGTAATTTCACCTTCACATGAGTCTTTCTGTATGGCTGTTCATTTTACATTATCAATAAATAAATAAATCCCTACAATTAGCTTCAGTTAGAGGAGATGGAGGTGACTGAAACGAAAACATATGCTTTGCTTCCTCCTTCAAAATATAATTTGGTGAATCATGGGTGACTCCGTCATTTGTAACCAGTTTCAGTAAATTCGTTTTGGTAGCATTCCTATGTTGAAGATTAAAAAAGAATTTGGTGCATTTTTCCACATATTCCATCCAGTTTGCTTTATTTTAATAATATATTACACTTGATCTTCCTGGAATAAGTTTCTCCATTTCTTTTTGTTTTTCCTCTAATTTATTCTGAGCCTCTATGTTACAGTTTTTATTGTTATCTATCTGTTCTGTTAGACCTTCTATTTCCTTTGTTAATATGGACTCTTTTGACCTAAATCGCTTTTGTTTTCGAGATGAGTACTGAATTGCATGGCCTCTAAAAGCACATTTAAAGGTGTCCCATACAATAAGGGGATTTGCTGTACCAATGTTATGTCGGAAAAAAACAGTTATAAATTCCTCTGTCCTAGTTAAAAGCAAGTTATCATCCAATAGGCTTTGATTCAATTTCCAATATCCTCGCCCACATGGAAATTGAGTAAGAGTAATGTATATGCCAATTATATGATGGTCCGACCGCATTCTGTCCCCTATCAACACTTTTTAAACTTTTGGTGCCAACGAGAATGACATAAGAAAGAAGTCAAGACGACTAGCTTGATTGAGTCTCCGCCATGTATATCTCCCTATGTCAGGATATTTAAGCCTCCATATATCCACTAGTTCTAATGTATCCATGACATTCATGATTTCCTTAAGAGCATGAGGGTGATAGTTTGTAGTGTGATTTCCTTTACGGTCCATTGAGCTATTTAAAACAGTACTATAATCTCCCACCAAAATAATAGAGTCTTGTATTGCTTGCAGGGATGATAATTTATTATATATATTGTCAAAGAAGCGTGGATCATCATTATTTGGTCCGTAAATGTTAATGAGCCATATCTGTTTATGGTCCAATAACATATTTAAAATCATCCATCTACCTTGCGGATCTGTTTGGACAATTTACACATTCGGATCGAAATTACTGTTAATTAATATCATGACCCCTTTTGAGTTTCTTTGCTCATGGGAGAAGTATATTTCACCCAACCCCCCCCCCCCCCCCCCCCCAAGCCTTTTTCCACACAACTTGAATTGTTGAATGAGTTTCCTGAAAACAATAGATATTATATTATTTCTCTTTGAGCCATGTAAATATTGTTATCATTTTGCTGTTATCTGCTAAGCCTTTACAATTATGTATAACTGGCTATACTTATTTCACCACTTACCATAATGAGATACAGGTTTCAAATCTATTTATCATAATATATGTTTGTACATTTACAAATAAAAAGTACCATAGTGATTGAGTGTCCATATAGCTGTACCATGATATTTGCATTGCTACTAAGTAACCCTCCAATTCTTCTCCACTATTCCCCCCGCTAAAGCCCCTCCCCATCCTAAGTTGTGTTGTCATCCCAGTGATCGGCATACCACCCCCATCCCCCCGGATCCCTAGGCCCCCCGAGAGGCCAGGACCCATCCTTCGAAAACAGCACACAGTGCCACCCACAAAACAGAAGCAGGTCAACCGCCAAAAGCATTTCCAATGCTCTCATCTCAATTTGCTTTAAATATACAGTGGGGAAAAAAGTATTTAGACAGCCACCAATTGTGCAAGTTCTCCCACTTAAAAAGATGAGAGAGGCCTGTAATTTTCATCATAGGTACACGTCAACTATGACAGACAAAATGAGAAAAGAAAATCCAGAAAATCACATTGTAGTATTTTTAATGAATTTATTTGCAAATTATGGTGTAAAATAAGTATTTGGTCACCTACAAACAAGCAAGATTTCTGGCTCTCACAGACCTGTAACTTCTTATTTTGTCCTCCACTCGTTACCTGTATTAATGGCACCTGTTTGAACTTGTTATCAGTATAAAAGACACCTGTCCACAACCTCAAACAGTCACACTCCAAACTCCACTATGGCCAAGACCAAAGAGCTGTCAAAGGACACCAGAAACAAAATTGTAGACCTGCACCAGGCTGGGAAGACTGAATCTGCAATAGGTAAGCAGCTTGGTTTGAAGAAATCAACTGTGGGAGCAATTATTAGGAAATGGAAGACATACAAGACCACTGATATTCTCCCTTGATCTGGGGCTCCACGCAAGATCTCACCCCGTGGGGTCAAAATGATCACAAGAACAGTGAGCAAAAATCCCAGAACCACACGGGGGGACCTAGTGAATGACCTGCAGAGAGCTGGGACCAAAGTTACAAAGCCTACCATCAGTAACACACTACGCCGCCAGGGACTCAAATCCTGCAGTGCCAGACGTGTCCCCCTGCTTAAGCCAGTACTTGTCCAGGCCCGTCTGAAGTTTGCTAGAGTGCATTTGGATAATCCAGAAGAGGATTGGGAGAATGTCATATGGTCAGATGAAACCAAAATATAACTTTTTGGTAAAAACTCAACTTGTCGTGTTTGGAGGACAAAGAATGCTGAGTTGCATCCAAAGAACATCATACCTACTGTGAAGTATGGGGGTGGAAACATCATGCTTTGAGGCTGTTTTTCTGCAAAGGGACCAGGACGACTGATCCGTGTAAATGAAAGAATGAATGGGGCCATGTATCGTGAGATTTTGAGTGAAAACCTCCTTCCATCAGCAAGGGCATTGAAGATGAAACGTGGATGGGTCTTTCAGCATGACAATGATCCCAAACACACCGCCCGGGCAACGAAGGAGTGGCTTCGTAAGAAGCATTTCAAGGTCCTGGAGTGGCCTAGCCAGTCTCCAGATCTCAACCCCATAGAAAATCTTTGGAGGGAGTTGAAAGTCCGTGTTGCCCAGCGACAGCCCCAAAACATCACTGCTCTAGAGGAGATCTGCATGGAGGAATGGGCCAAAATACCAGCAACAGTGTGTGAAAACCTTGTGAAGACTTACAGAAAACATTTGATCTGTGTCATTGCCAACAAAGGGTATACAACAAAGTATTGAGAAACTTTTGAACAAGTATTTGAAACACTGCCGATTTTGCAGGTTTTCCTACTTACAAAGCATGTAGAGGTCTGTCATTTTTATCATATGTACACTTCAACTGTGAGAGACAGAATCTAAAACAAAAATCCAGAAAATCACATTGTATGATTTTTAAGTAATTAATTTGCATTTTATTGCATGACATAAGTATTTGATACATCAGAAAAGCAGAACTTAATATTTGGTACAGAAACCTTTGTTTGCAATTACAGAGATCATACGTTTCCTGTAGGTCTTGACCACACACTGCAGCAGGGATTTTGGCCCACTCCTCCACACCTTCCCCAGATCCTTCAGGTTTCGGGGCTGTCGCTGGGCAATACGGATTTTCAGCTCCCTCCAAAGGTTTTCTATTGGGTTCAGGTCTGGAGACTGGCTAGGCCACTCCAGGACCTTGAGATAATAATAATAATATAATATGCCATTTAGCAGACGCTTTTATCCAAAGCGACTTACAGTCGTGCGTGCATAATTTTTTTTTTGTGTATGGGTGGTCCCGGGGATCGAACCCACTACCTTGGCGTTACAAGCGCCGTGCTCTACCAGCTGAGCTACAGAGGACCACTGCTTCTTACAGAACCACTCCTTAGTTGCCCTGGCTGTGTGTTTCGGGTCGTTGTCATGCTGGAAGACCCAGCCACGACCCATCTTCAATGCTCTTACTGAGGGAAGGAGGTTGTTGGCCAAGATCTCGCGATACATGGCCCCATCCATCCTCCCCTCAATACGGTGCAGTCATCCTGTCCCCTTTGCAGAAAAGCATCCCCAAAGAATGATTTTTCCACCTCCATGCTTCATGGTTGGGATGGTGTTCTTGGGGTTGTACTCATCGTTCTTCTTCCTACAAACACGGCGAGTGGAGTTTAGACCAAAAAGCTCTATTTTTGTCTCATCAGACCACATTACCTTCTCCCATTCCTCCTCTGGATCATCCAGATGGTCATTGGCAAACTTCAGACGGGCCTGGACATGCGCTGGCTTGAGCAGGGGGACCTTGCGTGCACTGCAGGATTTTAATCCATGACGGCGGAGTGTGTTACTAATGGTTTTCTTTGAGACTGTGGTCCCAGCTCTCTTCAGGTCATTGACCAGGTCCTGCCGTGTAGTTCTGGGCTGATCCCTCACCTTCCTCATGATCATTGATGCCCCACAAGGTGAGATCTTGCATGGAGCACCAGACCGAGGCTGATTGACCGTCATCTTGAACTTCTTCCATTTTCTAATAATTGCGCCAACAGTTGTTGCCTTCTCACCAAGCTGCTTGCCTAGTTGGATCATAGGAATATAAATCGATACATCGATGTAGTAGATGGATCGTTACACCCCTTCTTCTCACCAAGCTGCTTGCCTATTGTCCTGTAGCCCATCCCAGCCTTGTGCAGGTCTACAATTGTATCCCTGATGTCCTTACACATCTCTCTGGTCTTGGCCATTGTGGAGAGGTTGGAGTCTGTTTGATTGAGTGTGTGGACAGGTGTCTTTTATACAGGTAACGAGTTCAAACAGGTGCAGTTAATACAGGTAATGAGTGGAGAACAGGAGGGCTTCTTAAAGAAAAACTAACAGGTCTGTGAGAGCCGGAATTCTTACTGGTTGGTAGGTGATCAAATACTTATGTCATGCAATAAAATGCACATTAATTACTTAAAAATCATACAATGTGATTTTCTGGATTTTTTGTTTTTATTCTGTCTCTCACTGTTCAAATAAACCTACCATTAAAATTATAGACTGATCATGTCATTGTCAGTGGGCAAACGTACAAAATCGGCAGTGTATCAAATACTTGTTCTCCCCACTGTATATATATATATATATAGCTATTAAAAATATATATATATCTATTCAAATATCTTGCATATCTTAATTCCATCGTTATCAATTAATATGCGTAATAATGTCGGCAGTTCATGCGAAGGATTGTTACCTATAACCCGGATTGCCATTGTATTACATTACGTTTTTGTCAAGCAATTATTATTTTAGCAAACAATTATTGTGGTTCATCATATATTCTCCCTAACATCCTTACCCCCTTGCAACAGATGTGGGATACATACACACACACACACACACACACACACACACACACACACACACACACACACACACACACGCACATACTCTTACACACTCAACCCCTTTCCTCCACAACCAACCATAAGATCAGATGCTCAACGGTTGTTACATCCCAGAGCCCAACTCAGGAAAGGACATGATTTACAAATGCATATACAGTTACAGCTGTTTGAGAAAGCATGCAAGATTGAGCAAAAATTTACAAAAATTTGAGATCTGATTAACCTATGTCAAGTCCTAGGTGATGGAGATCAGATCCACCCTCTTCCCCTGAAACACAAACACTCCGGTCCCCCGTTGAAACCATTTCTCCAAGCATCTCTGTGCAGCCAGACCTTTGATTATTTTGTGCAACCAGGGCCACAGTAATATGCCCCCTCTCTGATTGTCTGAGTGTGACCCCCTCCCCATGGGTTACTGCAGCCAGTGTTGCCAGCACTGCCACTACCTGGGTGGGGGTACCCCACCGGAATCCCCACCGGCTAGGTAAAAGTTCGTCAAGGTTCTCATTAGCAGCTTTGATAATTTCCTTGTATAGTATGCTCTCCCATTAGGGGGCTCTGGCTTTGTAGGACCAATCCAGCCAGGCAGGCTCAGAATCTTGAGGGGGCGGAGCTGCTCTAGTAGATCTCTGACCACATTTATCTTTCTGTTTTGGCTGCATATAGGTAACTTACAGCAGGTCCATAAAACAGATGGGGACTTCTCTTTGGTGTATGGGTTGCTCAGGTGGGTGTCTAGGATATAGGGTTGGAGATCGTTCCATCATGATAGGACAATAAAAAATAAATTAGATGTATACTTTATTTTAAAAAATGTATACCCCTCATCTGCACAAAATTGAAAGCTCTCTCTCACAACCCCTGCTCACAGACACACATTGGTTCTGGGATATGTAACCATTTCCTTTCTCACTCACTTAACGTCACACTTTTCCAAACACAAAAACGCACACCACACCTTCCATCACAATCAATACATCCACACATACCCACATACTGTGCCTTCTATGTCTTCTGTTTGCTATGTTTTTATATCCACTATGTTGATTGAGTACTTGTGTTCTAATTTAGTTATATTTGAAGATGTATTATTTCGCTTGTTATCATTTCTTGTAATACCGTCTTATCCCTTTATAAAATACTAGAAATACTAGAAATGTGTTTTATTATTAAAATCCCTCCGTGGCTAGTATTGGGTGTTCCATTATTCGACTCCTCTGTTTGAACTTTCAGAATAGCCATAGAGTAGTCTTGGTGTCGCGGAACATTTGGTTGTCAATATACAGTTTATCGACTACGAGAGCAACACGCTTCCCTTTTAATCTATTTTCCTTGAAGATTGGGTACAGAACTTTGCGCCGTTCTGCAATCTCCCTCGGGAACTTATCATTCATGCCTATTTTCGTGCCAGCAAGTCTTTTACCTGGGCTTTTAACCATGACTTTATCCTTAAAGAAAGCAAATTTGGCAACGATTGGACGCTCAAATCTCTGTCCTCTTTGTCCAAAACGGTGTACACATTCGAGTTGGATTTTATCGACAGCATCGAGTGGGATTTGAAGCGCTGTAAGAAAGAAGTTCTTCACAATTTTTTCGGTAACCTCTCCTTCTTTTTCTTGGATACCCGTAAGTACAAGATTTGTCTCTCATCGATCTAGTCCGTATGTCTAGTAAGGCTTCTCTCAGAAAGTTGTTCTCCTTTTTAAGTTCATTAACGTCCGTTTCTATCTTAGTGACTGTCCCTTTTAGCTTTTTAGTTTCTTTCTCCATTATCGCAGCTTTTTGTCTCTCATTTCAAGTCCCCTGTAGCTCGGTTGGTAGAGCGTGGTGCTTGCAACGCCAGCGTTGTGGGTTCATTTCCCATGGGGGGTGTCATGTGAATTTCTATCTCTAATTCAACCTAAGCTTGAATCATTACCAGAGGTTGTAAGGCTCTGGTTTTAATCATCAATGATTCAAGGTCCACAACCCACAAGTATTATCTGTATATTTATTCATGGAAAGCTCTCACGCCAAAAACACAAACATACGATTTTATACCTCCTGAACTTGACTCCTCCCACCTTTAGGTGGCTTTTCTAAACAGTTTCCGCCTTCCCCTTCACCCTTGAATGTTTAGTACCGCCCCCTCTGTTAGTGGGTTGACACTACATGATAATTCTAACATTTATACTATATTTGGGGTGAAATCCTTTAGTCATTATTCTTAAAATCCAAATTAATCTAACAATCCACCCCTTTGACTAAATATTCCCACATTCAGGATAAACGTATTTTACAAGCATGATTAATCTCAGAGATCACATCAGAACTAATAAACATTTCATCCAATTGCGGTCTTTCAGGGTCCAAATCCTCGTCATCCACCAAGCCTGGAGGATCGTTTTTCACATTCCCCTGGTCAGAGTCCGGAGTCAGTCCATCTCTCATCATTGTTTAGATACTGCATTTCACCAACGCCTGACTCACCAATCCTCGGACACAGGGAACAAGACAACAACCACATAATACAAGAATACCCATACAAACACTGACCGCTCCTAAGATGGTTACTGCTATGATTTTCCATTTACCAAACATGGTATCAAACCATTCTGTCCAAGATGTACTAACTCCTGAGTTTTCAGCCCATTCTTCACTTAGCGCAGTTAATCCTGCAAGAGCTCTGGTGACCGTCCCCTCCGGTGCGGTGTTGTTAGGGATAAATGTGCAACAATGGCCCCCCACCATTTTACAGACTCCACCCCTTTCTGCCAGCAACATATCCAGAGCTAACCGATTTTCCCAAGTCATACGTGAGGTGGCGGATAATTGCTCGGAGATCCCCTTTACTGCAACTCTAGTCTGGTCAATAAATCGTTGTTGGTTGTAATAGATATAATTAATCCAATCCACATTTTTGTTTATTGTCACCCACCAGAAAAATGTTGTGGTAAACCCTCCCATATTTGATTCATAGCTTTGTATTAATCTGGAACACCCCTGGGGATGCCTATACCATCTATCCAAATTGGGCTATTTCCTTCCTGACCTATATTTCTTTTCCTTCTGATTATTCTTCCTGTCACTGGTCTTTGATGACTTATTCTTACAGGCTGGACCAACAATACTGGTGCACAAGTACCCACCCATCCCTCTGGTAATGTCTGTCGAATGCTCCCTTTGTTAGTGCATGCCCACCACACATCAGTCAGAGGGATGGTTAGGTTCCTAATTTTTTTTCCTTCCTTCCTTATCTAAATCAGTCACATTAATTAACTCCTTACAGCCATCAAAATCACCCAAGTTACGGGTGCCATTTCTATGTCTGTAACACTGGTATTCGCCAGGAGTTAAAGTGAATCTAGGTGGTCTGGCCCAGTATGTCAATTTTGCCAGCCCAATCCCTGTGCAATTTGGCTCTTTTTGATTGGACCCCATGTCTAATACACAGGGAAACATTGCCTTTGGCATTGGGGCGGTCAACATTGTCGGTCGCCCAATGGAGCATGCATAACAATTGGTCTCCCCCAAGGCCCTAGCGGTGTATTTCATCCACTTTAACCAGAGATTCTCATCAGGGACCCCCTCCACTTCCCCTTGGTTCCATTCTTGGAGGAGAAAATCTTTCATAGTGGACGGGTTAGTCGAATTGACTCCGTCATCCCTTGACTGATCTACTCGGTCTATTGCTGTTAGTGGATTAATGACAGTACCTGTGCTTTCCATGTCTTTTGACTCCATCAAATGTAATCTTAGACAAGTATCCCATCCGTATTTGTCCGCGCAAGCCCAGTAAGTTGAATCTTACTCCCCACCCTTCTCTGACTCCTATTTTGTAGATCACTCGCCCTTGACAGTCAGTATGTCGGGTCGCTTCCCTTTTTTTTCTTAATAATGGTAAGGCCATAGCGTAATTGGTGCGAGGTGGTGGTGGATCTTGACATACCACGACTATTGTCGAGACTATGATGCAGCTCAGGGTCACCCATATTCCCAAAAACCGCCAACCCTCTCCTGTCTTGAGTCCTTCTGCTCGGTACCACCCCATACTCACACCCTAGGAACACACTACAGTGATGATAGGTCTGGGTAGGAGATCTTCGTTGACAGAGGTGACCCCCGGACCCTGTGGCCCAGTTCTGCTCGCCAACTCTGCGTGTGCTAAGTGGTGCTTGTATGTGGTCTTACCTTCTTGCAGTGGGTAACATGGACCCAGGTTCCTCTCTCTGCTATTCTAATGGCCAAGGTGGTGACCAACATTACCTGATAGGGCCCTTCCCAACAGGCCTGCTTCCAGTTTTCCTTTTAGTGACTGGATGCTCACCAGTCACCTGGTTAGATAGTGGGTCACCTTCTCCTTTAGTTCACCTGTGGGGCACAAAACCTCTGACATACGGGTGTGGTTAATAAACTATCTTCACACATGTTCAGATTAATCTAACAATTTCTGACTGCATTCTCTTTTTAGACTGTATGTAAAAAATAATCTTTTTTAAAAGTATTTTGTCCTCTCCTTCGTATATTATTTAATCCTACAATTAGCCTCTTCCCCCCTCTTGACACATAGTTCTGCTCATGTGTCAATATTTACCACCTACCTAAACATTCCCTTAGGTAATTTATCAACCAATTGCCATGCCTTTCATTTTTGAGATTGTCTTTTGCTTCTTTATTGCTCCTCCCACTTCCTTTGTCTTTATGGCGGCTAAATTCGACTTTCATTCAGTTCAGAATCAATTAGTAATCCAATCAATCAATCTCTTATCTTGTAAAAACACTTATGTTTAGTTCAACCTCTGTTCTACCTCGGCTCTCCCGGGCTTGACCTGAAGACTGATTGTTGGACATGACAAGTCCATATTTAGGTCACCTAAGTCTTCTGCCTAGCAACAAAGAATAAAAACCTATATGTTCGTGATTAACCCAGTTATCTCTAATAGCCCACCAAAAAAAAACCATCATCTTTAAATCACGACCAATGTCATATCCCTCTTTACTCTCTACCATTTGGGTAACATCCCTGATATATGTATGCCTCTTTAGAGTTCCAAATGATTTTAACATGGGCCGCCATTGCCTTCCCATAGATAAGATCACTTAATTTACCCGTATGCAGTGCATAATGGAGTACTCAAGCTTTACAGCAGTCTATCCTTACCAAAAAGCTCATCATTCTTCATCTAATTTTTTTTTTTTCTCTAGTCCCTATCTACCTGATCCTATTGCTAAATCAATGATCTAGGCAATAGTTATCTCACCTTAGATTGTACATTCCTCTGATTACTGCAGCTTATTCCATTAATTTAGGTTCAAATATCCCCCAACCAACCGTTCCATCCTACAGCATAGTAAACACCACCCATGAACTGCTGAAAATCCCCTAAATTCAACATAACAACCCTTTATAAACATCATGCTGGGTGTGTTTTTTTAATTTGAAAAACCCAATTGAAAAATAACAATCAAAGATAGTTAGGCTCAACTTAATTTGGTAGCTCCCTCTTATGACCTAAATACTGCCTAACTTCACTACTGCTCCCCCTTGCCCTGAGCAATATTCCAATGAGATAAGCTAATCTCTTTCTCCTGGTTATACATTTTGTTAACCTTCAATTACCATCCGTAATCTAAAGATGGTAGTACACACAAAACATGATACAGATATCCCCAGTCCTAACCCATCAATAATGTTTGTATCAATCTAATTCCTTATAACTAATCCATAAAACCACTCAAAATTCTTCGAGTATACAATGATTATTTAATTATTATTTAATTGATTACCCTAAATCTGCTACATGTGATCTCATTTCAAATGATCCATTATCAATTATTTGATCCACCCCCTAGTAAAATCTCTCTCCCCTTCTATTCTGGAGTTCTACCTCTACCAGCTATTTCCCCTAGTGGCCATTAAATACTCCGTCTGTTCTTTTTCTTACTCTGTTAGTCTCTGCTTTTCAAGCTCCAGAAACTGTTGTCTCTGTCTCTCAGCCTGCTTGTTTTTCAAACCTAAACAGTTGCCTTCTCTCTATTTCTTTTATTCTCTCCCTCTCTAACTTCCTCTGTCTCTCTAAGTCTGTCTCTGCCTCTCCTTTTCAAACTCTTTCTCAAAAAAAATGTTTCCCTCCTTAAACTGTGTACTTATAACCAAGGTTTTTTCAATCCATCATCCTAATAGTAAAAACGATATCCCATTGTTCACATAACAAAACTAAATTATTTTTTTAGAATCCACCATTTATTTTCATCCACCACTGGTGTTACTCAACCTATACAATAAAGTAATAACAATTTGAATTTATCAAAGCACTTCCTCTCAGTAAAGTCTCCCGACCTCCACTTTTTCCCGCCAACCAGAGCCATAAATTATTATCCTTTGTCCTACTCAACTTTCACAGCTCTATCGCTACTTCAGTTCGCCATCCAATTTCTTCAACTGTTCTCTCTGATTCGGCCCTAATCAATAAAACAAATACTTGATATCGTTGATAAGCATACACTTAAGGATGATATTCCATAATGTCATTCGTACTTGTAACATGTTTTCATAGACCTATCTAGAATACTACTAAAGCTATCTTATGCAACTTTTAATACACGTAAAAACTCTCTCTCTCTCCACCCATTCCCTATTGAATAAGTGAGTTTTTAACCCCCAACCACGCTCCAAATCTTCCCTTTAGCATTAACCAACCAAATACTAAGTAGTATCCGGTTATTCATCCCAGCCGTTGAATTCCCTCATACACACATATTTCACCTTATGCCATTCAAATGCCCAACACAACATAATAGTTCAATGCAACCCTCTATTGGTTCTGCAAGTCGCTCCGGACCAGAGCGTCTGCCAAATGACCAAAAATGCAAATGTAAATATTCTCTACTTTCTCACTCATGACGTACGTCTACGTTTGAGTGAGAAAGTTCATACATATGCATCGTTGGAATTTTATAGGTACCTCTCAAATAATCGCTTTGTGGTGTTTTTAGCCAATTCTTAATTGACACGAATCATTTTTTCAAACATTTTACCCGTTGAACCAAAAAATTGACTGTCCTATTCCTTTTCTTTACCCCTGCAGTCACGATGGTTAAATATTCCTTTGTTACCGTTAAAGCACTTTCGCGCTTAAAAAAAACACTCGCTGTCTCTAGCCCCTCCTTTCGCTGTTTTTTCAAATCCGTTTTACATGCATCTGCCTAATCATATAACTTCTAACTTTTTTACTTCGAGATGCCCAATAAATTCATACCTCTTCTCCCAAATGGATCCATAAAACATATTTCTTCGATCTCTTCCTAACATATATATTTCATCCCCCGTTAATTCTCGGACCTCTTTAGAAGATTTATTTCCCATGGTGGAAAAATAAGAAATACCCCCCCCCTTTTTGTAATAATTCAATCCCTAATTATTTTCGTAGGAGCTAATATCTTAGTGCACCTCTTGAGCCAATGTATGATCTGCTTTTGTAATTAACCATTAAAAATTATTTAACCCCTAACCCAGAGTTTTTATTTAAAACTCCGGTTTCATGAAAAGAGTCAGTTAACCATTTTTTCTCACGCGACTTATTTTTAGCTCCTTCCTTGAAACAATTATCACGTATTCCGATGGATTAAGTCTCACACATATACGACCTTATACAATCATTTGCTAAACTTATTTGCAAAGTTCTAGCAAATCCCCAGTCGTATACGCTACTCCCGACTCATCTATCTCACACGATGATAATTATCTCCCTGTTTATACTGTTACACTGCATCTCGTACAATGACAATATTAACTAGTTTACATTGGTGATGGCCATTCACCCCATGTCATTTCGGACTAGTTTATTTTTGTAATAGCTATTTACTTAGGGTCATTTTCGGACCCTCCCCAGTCGTAATAATTATTACCTCCTTTGAGATTTTGGTAACTATTGTCTGCCCTTTACAAGAATTCCTATTCTTATACAAGTTCAAATCATTTCACCAAAATCCATGAATAAAAATTACTGACCTTTTCCTTGCAGTTTGGATTTAAATGCTTTTTCAAACTCGTTAACGTCTTTATCGTTCATAAGAGTAATCACCGGCCTGTTTATAACCTTAACGTCGAAGGCCAGGACTATTCTCCACGGATGCAATCACCCGGCCGTGCACGGATTCGGTGTCCTTAGAACGATAAAGACGTATTTAAGATCCGGCTCGAAGGACCAATCTGTCATGTGAATTTCTATCTCTAATTCAACCTAAGCTTGAATCATTACCAGAGGTTGTAAGGCTCTGGTTTTAATCATCAATGATTCAAGGTCCACAACCCACAAGTATTATCTGTATATTTATTCATGGAGAGCTCTCACGCCAAAAACACAAACATACGATTTTATACCTCCTGAACTTGACTCCTCCCACCTTTAGGTGGCTTTTCTAAACAGTTTCCGCCTTCCCCTTCACCCTTGAATGTTTAGTACCGCCCCCTCTGTTAGTGGGTTGACACTACATGATAATTCTAACATTTATACTATATTTGGGGTGAAATCCTTTAGTCATTATTCTTAAAATCCAAATTAATCTAACAGGGGCCAGTATGAAAATGTACGTACTCACTAACTGTAAGTCGCTCTGGACAAGAGCGTCTGCTAAATGACTGAAATGTAAGACTCGCCTTCAACTCCTTATTGACCAACTCTAGTATGCCCAGTTTGTCATTTATTGACTTCAACAGATCGCTTTCCACACTTACCAGTCCCAGTGGTGAAAAGCATAAATCATCTGTATCAGTCGAGGAGTCGCGTTTTCTCTTGGAGATGGATTCTCACCACACTTCACCACACCACATCACACCTCACCACACCACACCTTACCACAAAGTCACCTCACCTCACCTCACCACATCACACCTCACCACACCTCACCACATCACATCACACCTCACCACACCACACCTCACCTCACCACACCACACCTTACCACAAAGTCACCTCACCTCACCTCACCACACCACATCTCACCACATCACACCTCACCACACCTCACCACATCACATCACACCTCACCACACCACACCTCACCACACCACACTTCACCTCACCACACCTCACCTCAGCACACCTCACCTCACCACATCACACCACACCTCACCACACACGTCACCAAACCACACACAATGTCACCACTCCACACCACACACAACGTCACCACACCACACACAACGTCACCATATAAGGGTTCTGGCATGGCACTAGCCCTCTTCTCGTTAGAGGAATGTGCCAAGCCAATTCCACAACACGTCTGTGAACACAATGAGATCACTGCTGCAGCCTGCAGTGCTAGGAGGTCACATACATAATGGTGGTCTGAGGGTGCGTCATGAATGGCACCCTATTCACTGTATTGTGCACTACTTTTGGCCAGAGTCCTATGGGCCAAAGGGAATAGGGTACCATTTGGGGCGAAGCCTGGGCTTGGCAGGTTAGTAATGCTGTAAAAGGAAGCTATCTCCGGCAGTGGCACAACACAAGATAAGGGATGCCTCCCAAATGGCACCCTATTCACTGTATTGTGCACTGCTTTTAACTAGGGCCCATAACACCAAAGAGGGAATAGGGTGCCATTTGGGATGCAACCAAGATAAGAAGAATGCACTCGGACATAACAGTCTCTTGACTCGTCTCTGTATGTTATGATGAAGTGAAGCGGAAGTGTAATGAGAGAAGAGCTCTTAGGGTTTTGTAGCTCATGGCCTGCGTCGCAATTGCCTCCGATATGAAGTTTGCCCTTGCTCACTCCCTCTCGTTGATTTAAGAGCATTGGCTTGATTTTAGCAGGGTGACCTGCCAAGAATGAGCGGCCAAACAGGATTAGGGCTGAGGTTAGGGTTTTGTTTGGCTGCCCACTTCTGGCTGCTCCCGTGACTGCTGGAAATTAATCTGTCAGCCCTCCAGCCCTACTAACTAGAAACACTTGGTATCGTCCAAATTCCTTATAGATAAAGACTTGATGAGTCTGTTTACAGCGTTGGTGAGTAAGTAGGCTTACCAGAGTTAGATTACAACACCTTCCAGTTGCTTAACTAAGCTCTCTGAGTCATGAAGACCTGGGTCAAATACAGATCTGGGTAAATTGAATACCTCGGTCAAAACATAATGTCAAATTATTTTAAATACTTAGAAGTATTTGAGGAGCATTTGAGGTACACCTGATGATTAATTTGAGAGTTTTGATTTTGGTTGCAAAATTCACAGTAACTTTACCAAAATTCCCTGGGTTTCCAGAATTCCTGGTTACATTTCCCGGATTTCCTGCTTATTCCAGGAGTCTTCCAACCATGATTTACAGGAAAACTGGGGAAATTTGGGTAGGTTTGCCCTGTAGATACAGTAGCAGCCACAGAACAGTTTAAAAAGTGAAAACTAGGGTTGCAAACTTCTGGTAACTAGTTTTCACTTTCAAAACTGTTCTATGGATGCCATTGTACCTACCGGGCAGAGTAAATCAAGTGAAGTGCAAGTATTTGTAAGTATGTATTTCACTCAGTCTGCAGTCATGTCACTTGACTTGTTTTGGATGTGTCCCAAATAGCATCCTATTTCCTATATAGTGCACTACTTTTGACTAACAGTAACAGAGCCCTATGGGCCCTGGACCAAGACTTGGTTGTGATTAACAGTACAGTAGTAGTGCCTGTAGATTGCCTGTAGATTCCAGTAATCTTTTGCACCTGTTATCAAGTGTTTGTAATATACAGATATAAGTCAGGGTCAAAGATCAATTAACATGGGTGTGACTAATCATAATAGTTTAATGTGAGTTTTCAATAAAATGATTGACAAGACACGATTGACATGGCAGCAAGTTCAACAGGGCATTCTAATTGTATAATTTTAAACATAATTCATTATTTTTTGGCTTGGTCATAAGATAAGATATATTAAGTTACTGGTACCTAATAAGGCATACAATCTAGTTATCTGTTCTGTTCTGTGGACTTTAATGTCCAGTTATCTGTTCTGTGGACTTTAAAGTCTAGTTATCTGTTCTGTTCTGTGGACTTTAATGGCCAGTTATCTGTTCTGTGGACTTTAAAGTCTAGTTATCTGTTCTGTTCTGTGGACTTTAATGTCCAGTTATCTGTTCTGTGGACTTTAAAGTTATCTGTTCTGTTCTGTGGACTTTAAAGTCTAGTTATCTGTTCTGTTCTGTGGACTTTAAAGTCTAGTTATCTGTTCTGTTCTGTGGACTTTACAGTCTAGTTATCTGTTCTGTTCTGTGGACTTTAAAGTTAGTTATCTGTTCTGTTCTGTGAACTTTAATGTCCAGTTATCTGTTCTGTGGACTTTAAAGTCTAGTTATCTGTTCTGTTCTGTGGACTTTAATGTCCAGTTATCTGTTCTGTGGACTTTAAAGTCTAGTTATCTGTTCTGTTCTGTGGAATTTAATGTCCAGTTATCTGTTCTGTGGACTTTAAAGTCTAGTTATCTGTTCTGTTCTGTGGACTTTAAAGTCCAGTCATTGAAATGTAGGTCATGAAAAAATGAAAGAAAGGGAATATGTTTCATTTGGCTTCATTTCATACCATATCATACCATATCATACCATGGTTAAATTTGTCTTGTCACTCCAATGTGTGCTATACACGTGACTTGAAGTGCCTTGAAGTGACTTCATGATCCAACAGAACCAAAACAATGCCAGGCAATACTGTATGTGTCAAAGCCTCAGGGACATAGAGATAACATATCTCTCTAGGTGGGGCTAGTAGCATATTGCAGGGACTAGTTTTGCCAAGGCCAGCCAAATGACTTCACCCTTTCAGTCACCCTTTCAGTCAGTCAGTCATGTAAAAGCTCTGCATCTGTTGGGAAAGTGTCAACCCTCTGAGCACACTAACCCTAACCTTAACCCTCTTCCCCACCTCCTCCTCCACCTATTCCCCACCTCCTCCTCCACCTCCTCTTCCACCTGTTCCCCACCTCCTCCCCCACCTCCTCCTCTTCCACCTCCTCCCCCACCTCCTCCACTTCCACCTCTTCCACCTCCTCCCCCACCACCTCCTCTTCCACCTCCCCACCTCCTCCTCCCCACCTCCTCCTCCTCCACCTCCTCCTCCACCTCTTCCCCACCTCCTCCTCCACCTCTTCCCCACCTCATCCACCTCCTCCTCCTCCACCTCATCCCCACCTCCTCCTCCTCCACCTCCTCCTCCACCTCTTCCCCACCTCTTCCTCCACCTCTTCCCCACCTCCTCCTCCACCTCCTTCCCCTCCTCCCCACCTCCTCCTCCCCACCTCCTCCTCCTCCTCCTCCTCCTCCTCCACATCTCTTCCACCTCCTCCACCTCCTCCTCCACCTCCTCCTCCTCCACACCTCCTCCACCTCCCCCACCTCCTCCTCCACCTCCTCCCCTTCCTCCTCCACACGTCTTCCACCTCCTCCTCCTCCTCCTCCTCCACACCTCCTCCACCTCCTCCCCCTCCTCCTCCTCCCCACCTCCTCCTCCTCCTCCTCCTCCTCCACACCTCTTCCACCTCCTCCACCTCCTCCTCCACCTCCTCCTCCTCCACACCTCCTCCACCTCCCCCACCTCCTCCTCCACCTCCTCCCCTTCCTCCTCCACACGTCTTCCACCTCCTCCTCCTCCTCCTCCTCCACACCTCCTCCACCTCCTCCCCCTCCTCCTCCTCCCCACCTCCTCCTCCTCCTCCTCCTCCACACCTCTTCCACCTCCTCCACCTCCTCCTCCACCTCCTCCTCCTCCTCCCCACCTCCTCCCCACCTCCTCCTCCACCTCCTCCCCCTCCTCCCCACCTCCTCCTCCACGTCCTCCCCCTCCTCCCCACCTCCTCCATCTCCTCCTCCTCCTCCCCCTCCACCTCCTCTTCCTCTACCTCCTCCTCTACCTCCTCCTTCTCCTCCTCCTCCCCTCTTCATCCTCCACCCCACCTCCTGCAGTCAACCCTCCTGGTCTGAGCACACTAACAAACAAGGAGACCTCTTGGGGGGCCGACGACGGCACTTGCTTGTTTTGGAGATGAACAAACCAATTGGCCTGGTATATCTAAAACTGCAGAGTGTTCACAGCCCACACTCAGTTTGCATCCCAAATGGAACCCTATTCTCTATATAGTGCACTACTTTTGACCAGGGCCCCTTAGGGAATAGGGTGCCATTTGTGACACCACTTCAATGAATGCACCTCTGTAACAGACTGCAACAATCTGTTTTATCCAATGTGCCAATTCTTTTTGAAAGAACATTGTTTATCAAGAAAATTTAATTAGAGCTATTGGTAATATTGATGGCAATATTATGGCAATGTGTCCAGTCTGTTCTCTGCTGGTGCATCATAGACTGTTTAGTAATGAAGCCTTTTGTTTTGACCCCTGAGTCACTGCATTACTCACGCTCTCACAGTATCATGGAATCAAGCTGTATGCATTGAGTCAGGATTTAACCGTGCACAGAGCTAGAGTTTCCTATTGAACATTAATCTCACAGAATATGCATGAGCATTATATAAACTGTACATTTCCCATTTCAAAACAAAAATAAATGTAAATGTCCAATTCTGAACGTTTCTAAACACCTTAAATGCCCCTCCTTCCACAGGAGGTTGGTGCCACCTTAATTGGGGAGGATGGGGTCATGGTAATGGCTGGAGCAGCATGAGTGGAAAGGTACCAAACACATGGTTTTCCATGTGTTTGATTCCATTCCATTTGCTCTGCTCCAGACATTTTTATGAGCCGTCCTCCCCTGAGCAGCCTCCGCTGCCCCCTTCACTGAAACCTTGATGAAACCCAAGGAGACTATGTATGCAGAGCACAAGTGAAACAAAGGATGCATGACCCTCATGTCTGTAGGCCTGGTGAAGATAAGGGCATTCTGGGAGGTGGAACACTTAGTACCTTTCAAGACCTCACTGCAGGGTCAAGGCCCTTCAGCAGCAAACACTCTTGGGCACTCTATTCCCTATTTAGTGCACTACTTTTGACCAGCTCTGGTCAAATGTAGTGCACTATGTAGGGAATGGGGTGTCTTTTTGGGATGCACTCTTACAGTCCATTCAATGGCACTATCGCAGGCTACAGATCCACTTCCTGCTACAGTCTGGTTCAGATACCTGCCAGAGTAAAGGAATGTTTAATATACATCCAAAATAATTGTATCAGGAGCTGGACAAAAACAACAAGGTCTAATACATGGAGAAATGGGGAACGCTCTCGAATACGATCAAAACAGTGAGCAGGCAGACATATCCTTGTTCTCTATGAATCCTCAGATACCTGTCAGCACACAGGACTTGCCTTTCTACTGTGCTGTGATGCTCGGAGTGTCTTGTTGCCCTGAAACAATCCATCTATGACGTACCCTATCTATGATGTACCCTATCTATGATGTACCCTATCTATGATGTACCCTATCTATGATGTACCCTATCTATGACGTACCCTATCTATGATGTACCCTATCTATGATGTACCCTATCTATGACGTACCCTATCTATGATGTACCCTATCTATGACGTACCCTATCTATGACGTACCCTATCTATGATGTACCCTATCTATGACGTACCCTATCTATGATGTACCCTATCTATGACGTACCCTATCTATGATGTACCCTATCTATGATGTACCCTATCTATGATGTACCCTATCTATGATGTACCCTATCTATGATGTACTCTATCTATGATGTACCCTATCTATGACGTACCCTATCTATGATGTACCCTATCTATGATGTACCCTATCTATGATGTACCCTATCTATGATGTACCCTATATATGATGTACCCTATCTATGATGTACCCTATCTATGATGTACCCTATCTATGATGTACCCTATCTATGACGTACCCTATCTATGACGTACCCTATCTATGACGTACCCTATCTATGACGTACCCTATCTATGATGTACCCTATCTATGATGTACCCTATCTATGATGTACCCTATCTATGATGTACCCTATCTATGATGTACCCTGTCTATCTGGATCACTGAATTATGATATCATGTTTTTTCCTTCTTCTCCTTTTCAGCAACCATCAGTCCTGTGTTCCAATGGCATGTTGTTTTTGCTAATTCAAGTTTATCATTTTAAAAGGCTAATTGATCATTAGAAAAACCCTTTTGCAATTATGTTAGCACAGCTGAAAACTGTTGTGCTGATTAAAGAAGCAATAAAACTGGCCTTCTTGAGACTAGTTGAGTATCTGGAGCATCAGCAATTGTGGGTTCGATTACAGGCTCAATATGGCCAGAAACAAATAACTTTCTTCTGAAACTCGTCAGTCTATTCTTGTTCTGAGAAATGAAGGCTATTCCAAGAAACTGAAGATCTCGTACAACGCTGTGTACAACTCCCTTCACAGAACAGCGCAAACTGGCTCTAACCAGAATAGAAAGAGGAGTGGGAGGCCCCGGTGCACAACTGAGAAAGAGGACAAATACATTAGAGTGTCTAGTTTGAGAAACAGACGCCTCACAGGTTCTCAACTGGCAGCTTCATTAAATAGTATCCGCAAAACACCAGTCTCAACGTCAACAGGGAAGAGGCGACTCCGGGATGCTGACCTTTTAGGCAGAGTTGCAAAGAAAAAGACATATCTCAGACTAGCCAATAAAAATAAAAGATTAAGATGGGCAAAAGAACACTGACACTGGACAGAGGAAGATTGGAAGAAAGTGTTATGGACAGACAAATCTAAGTTTGAGGTGTTCGGATCACATAGAAGAACATTTGTGAGACACAGACCAAATGAAAAGATGCTGGAGGAGTGCTTGATGCCATCTGTCAAGTATGGTGGAGGCAATGTGGTGGTCTGGGGTTGCTTTGGTGGTGGTAAAGTGGGAGATTTGTACAGGGTAAAAGGGATCTTGAAGAAGGAAGGCTATCACTCCATTTTGCAACGCCATGCCATACCATGTGGACGGCGCTTGATTGGAGCCTATTTCCTCCTAAAACAGGACAATGACCCAAAGCACAGCTCCAAACTATGCAAGAACTATTTAGGGAAGAAGCAGTCAGCTGGTATTCTGTCTATAATGGAGTGGCCAGCACAGTCACCGGATCTCAACCCTATTGAGCTGTTGTGGGAGCAGCTTGACCGTATGGTACGTAAGAAGTGCCCATCAAGCCAATACAACTTGTGGGAGGTGCTTCAGGAAGCATGGGTTGAAATCTTCAGATTACCTCAACAAATTGACAACTAGAATGACAAACGTCTGCAAGGTTGTAATTGCTGCAAATTGAGGATTCTTTGACGAAAGCAAAGTTTGAAGGACACAATTATTATTTCAATTAAAAATCATTATTTCTAACCTTGTCAATGACTACATTTCCTATTCATTTTGCTATATTTTCTATTCAAACTAATTTCATGTATGTTTTAATGGAAAACAAGGACATTTCTTAGTGACCCCAAACTTTTGAAAGGTAGTGTGTATACAGTATATATACAAAAATAACAAATACATAAAGTACCAGTCAAAAGTTTGGACACACCTACTCATTCAAGGGTTTTTCTTTATTTTTACTATTTTCTACACTCTAGAATAATAGTGAAGACATCAAAACTATGAAATAACACATATGGAATCATGTAGTAACCAAAAAAGTGTTAAACAAATCAAACAATATTTTATATTTGAGATTCTTTAAATAGCCACCCTTTGCCTTGATGACAGCTTTGCACACTCTTGACATTCTCTCAATCAGCTTCACCTGGAATGCTTTTACAACAGTCTTGAAGGAGTTCCTACATATGCTGAGCACTTGTTGGCTGCTTTTCCTTCAATCTGCAGTCCAACTCATCCCAAACCATCTCAATTGGGTTGAGGTTGGAGAATTGTGGAGGCTAGGTCATCTGATGCAGCACTCCATCACTCTCCTTCTTGGTAAAATAGCCCTTACACAGCCTGGAGGTGTGTTGGGTCATTGTCCTGTTGAAAAACAAATGATAGTCCCACTAAGCCCAAACCAGATGGGATGGCGTATCGCTGCAGAATGCTGTGGTAGCCATGCTGGTTAAGTGTGCCTTGAATTCTAAATAAATCACAGACAGTGTCACCAGCAAAGCACCCCCACAACTTAACACCTCCTCCAAGTTTTACGATGGGAACTACACATGCGGAGATCATCCGTTCACCCACACTGGGTCTCACAAAGACACGGCAGTTGGATCCAAAAATCTCAAATTTGGACTCCAGACCAAAGGACAAATATCCACCAGTCTAATGTCCATTGCTCGTGTTTCTTGGCACAAGCAAGTCTCTTCTTATTATTGGTGTCCTTTAGTAGTGGTTTCTTTGCAGCAATTCGACCATGAAGGCCTGATTCACACAGTCTCCTCTGAACAGTTGATGTTGAGATGTATCTGTTACTTGAACTCTGTCAAGCTTTTATTTGGGCTGCAATTTCTGAGGCTGGTAACTCTAATGAACATATCCTCTGCAGCAGAGGTAACTCTGGGTCTTCCATTCCTTTGGCGGTCCTCATGAGAGCCAGTTTCATCATAGTGCTTAATGGGTTTTGCGACTGCACTTGAAAAATCTTTCAAGTTCTTGAAATGTTCCGTATTGACTGACATTCATGTCTTAAAGTAATGATGGACTGTCGTTTCTCTTTGCTTATTTGAGCTGTTCTTGCTATAATATGGACTTAGTCTTTTACCAAATAGGGCTAGATGGAGGAGTAATGAGGTCTATCACAGGGGACAGAGGGAGGAGTAATGACGTCTATCACAGGGGACAGAGGGAGGAGTAATGACGTCTATCACAGGGGACAGAGGGAGGAGTAATGACGTCTATCACAAGGGGACAGAGGGAGGAGTAATGACGTCTATCACAGAGGACAGAGGGAGGAGTAACGAGGTCTATCACAGGGGACAGAGGGAGGAGTAACGAGGTCTATCACAGGGGACAGAGGGAGGAGTAACGAGGTCTATCACAGGGGACAGAGGGAGGAGTAATGACGTCTATCACAGGGGACAGAGGGAGGAGTAATGACGTCTATCACAGGGGACAGAGGGAGGAGTAATGACGTCTATCACAGGGGACAGAGGGAGGAGTAATGACGTCTATCACAAGGGACAGAGGGAGGAGTAATGACGTCTATCACAGAGGACAGAGGGAGGAGTAATGACGTCTATCACAGAGGACAGAGGGAGGAGTAATGACGTCTATCACAGGGGACAGAGGGAGGAGTAATGACGTCTATCACAGGGGACAGAGGGAGGAGTAATGACGTCTATCACAGGGGACAGAGGGAGGAGTAATGACGTCTATCACAGGGGACAGAGGGAGGAGTAATGAGGTCTATCACAGAGGACAGAGGGAGGAGTAACGAGGTCTATCACAAGGGACAGAGGGAGGAGTAATGAGAGACTATCTATCTTAGCTCTAGCCACCATTGCCAGCCTCTGATGAGGTACCGTATCTGTATTCCAAATGGCCCCCTATTCCCTATGTAGTGCACTTCTTTTTGACCCTGGTTGCCATTTAGGATACAGACTTTATAACAATGTTATGTATGACATGACAACGATAGGAGAGCTGGCTACACCATATATACAGAATGGCTAACAGTATAATAAAATATTATGGTCTTATGTTACCTGAAATATTGTAACGGTGTCCCAAAAAATAAATGCCTGTATGTTTTTCACTATTCTCGTTCCCAGCTGGCTCTCTTTCTATATTTGGTTTTTAGCGAGCTTGGGGAAGAGGTTAGTTTTTAACTGAACATGAATCAGGGAGTTTGAGATTAAATATTATTGGTTTGGGTTGGTTCTGCCTGTTTCTGCTGCATAGAGAAGCCCAGCCCACAACCTAACCAGAACTCATAAATGGTTCAAATGAGGACAATCTTGAGTTTGTTTCCATCTTTTTCAAGGACTAATTTATGAGCATATTATGCAAACTTATCTTTGAGGTGAGCTCTTGTTATTTTTTTCTTTTTGACATGAACATTCTCAACACCTTTGTAAATCAATTACCAAGACGCTGATAAAAGAGAGAAATGGGAGGGTGTTTTTAAAAGGCAATGAGTTTGCGACTCCTTTTTTTTAACCATCCAAGGCCGCTGAGTATTCGCCACACCATTTATTTATATTCTCGATTACAGACCGAGGTTTCGCTTTACGTGTGTGTGTGTGTGTGTGTGTGTGTGTGTGTGTGTGTGTGTGTGTGTGTGTGTGTGTGTGTGTGTGTGTGTGTGTGTGTGTGTGTGTGTGTGTGTGTGTGTGTGTGTGTGTCTGCGTGGTAGGTGCTTGCGTGTGTGTGTTTAAAGGCAATCTCTCTAAAAATGTCAGTAATTATTTTCTCATTTTGCGACTCCAGTTCTCTTCTCTTGATTACAGATCAAGGTTGAGCTTTCCTTGGAATTTCTTTAAGACAATTTCTTTAAGACTTCAGTAATGATTTTTCTCATTTTGCGAGTGCTGTTGTACCTTCCAAAGCCACAATATTTAGTTGTCTTCTCCATTACATATTGAGGTTTAGCTTAACTTGGTCTGTAAACATGTTTTTACTACCAGGCTGTAACTCAATTCTCGTTAGAGATCAAACCGATTCCTCTATCCATCCCCACCCTTAAAATACCTCTCTGTTTAAATGCAATACCTCTCTCTTTGAATACAGCTCAGCTATGCAGCGACGCCCTCCTCTCTCATAAAACAGGAGTCTGCCAATAGCAGAATAGGCCCGCTGGCCTCACCACCATTGTAATCAGATAGAGAAAAGGGCCATTGGAGTGTTTTCTAGGAAAGGTACAGTAACCACGTTTCCATCCACAGTTTTTATGCAAGTAATACCATATACAGGACGTTTCGGTACAATTTTATAAATGCTTGACAGATACAGTCATTTCTTCATTCGACATGTTGGGATCTTTTTGTGTCGGTAAAAGTAATTATGCGAGAAAACAGTTTATGTGACAAAACTATCGATAGAGTTGAAAATGAGATGGAAACAATGAACTTTATATTTTTATTCGGTACATGAAAACTGAAGTGAAAAAGTACATGTTTTGTTTACACGCCATCCTACACTGATTTTAATCCACAACAAGTCTGTTTGGTGGAAACAAACCACTGGGAAAATGTGCATATTTTCTTAATGCAGATTTTAGAATATTCGCATGAAAATCTGTCGCCAATTGGATGGAAACAATATGCGCATTTTCCCACCAGAGATGTGTTTACACCAAATTGACTTATTGGGATAAAAGGCTGTGCGTGATGACATAGTGCACATAAAAATAAGTTTTGCCGTTAAATTCAATTTAAATGGGTTTCAGTCACCTTTTCAACTCTACTGATGGTTTTGTCACAATTTTTTTTTGCATTATATAGTGAATGTGCCCACTCTGGTCTTGGCATGTGCTTTCTAGCCAACAGCTAGCAGATACAGTGTGGGTAGGCTAGTCTACATGATGAGATTATTAAGGATAAAAACTGGATTCTTTTTATTTGTCAAATGCCAGCCAATCATCGATCATCATGTCACCAGAATAAGACCCTCGATATTTATTGGAAAGGAGCATCAAGCTCATCACTGTGCACTTTCACCACCCTGTGAAGTTCATCATAACTTATTTAATATATAACCTAATAAACTGAATGGTTTCCTGACTAGTCGTAGTGGGAGGACCACACAACATATCAAAACTGTGACTTTGGGGCCTCCCGAGTGGCGCAGTGTGCCATTAGAGATCCTGGTTTGAGTCCAGGCTCTGTCGTAGCCGGCCGGGACCGGGAGACCCATGGGGCGGCGCACAATTGGCCCAGTGTCGTCCAGGGTAAGGGAGGGTTTGGCCGGCAGGGTTGTCCTTGTCCCATCGCGCACTAGCGACTCCTGTGGCTGGCTGGGCGCAGTGCACGCTGACTCGGTCGCCAGGTGTACGGTTTTTCCTCCGACACATTGGTGCTGCTGGCTTCCGGGTTAAGCGGGCACTGTGTCAAGAAGCAGTGCGGCTCGGTTGGGTTGTGTTTCGGAGAATGCACGGCTCTCGACCTTCGCCTCTCCCGTGTCCGTATGGGGGTTGCTGCAGCGATGGGACAGGGACTGTAACTACCAATTGGATACCACAAAATTGGGGAGAAAAAGGGGGTCAAATACCCCCCCCCCAAAAAAAAAAAAATATATAAGTACTTTGATGGTTATTATATTAATATTTGCACATGAAGTCGTTTCCACCGCCATTTCTCTGACAGATAATTTTACAGACACAAAAAGACCCCACCTTGTCTAGCGTATTTTGTTTTGTCGACATTTGGAAAGTTTACTGAAAAATGTGCTGTTTCCACCAGGCCTGTCATGACATATTGTATCCAACATGTACTTTACTGGCATAAAAAGGTTGGATGAAAACCTGGTTAGTGACAATTCATATTTTTACTCCAAGTAAAACAAGTGGGAGGACAATGATGCTGAAACAAACTACACAACTATCAATTTCAGACTTATGACCAGTGGAAATGGATAGTTGTGTTGTTTGTCTAACGCCTATGTTCTATGCTGACCTGTCGACCACCGTATTGGTTTTAAATAAATCATTAATAGAAGGGCAGGGATGCTTATGTGATACAGTATATAACTGACTAAGAATGTTACAGTCTTTATCCTATTGCACACAGTATCCTTATCAATGTTTGTTTCATGTGGACACACTGTTGTCATAAGTACATTCTGGATGTTATAATGGAGAACATACACATTTTCCAAACTGCACGCTCTACTGTCACTTTGCCCATTTAATAAATGTAAATGGCCTCACCTACATATCCAAAACACTGGTACATTTATCTACCACTCAATTTCAGCTGTCTTGTGCTGTAGTCGATTGGGGCTGCAAAACAGATTGCCCTACTTTACTTTGTAATTATCATAAATGTTCTTGGAATTCACAAAACTCATCTGGCTGCTGCTACCATTCAGACCAAAACAGAGGTCTGGTGTTGGGGTAGGTTGGGTCTGACACACAATGTGGTTACTACTAAAACACATGGTTGTAAACTCTCTCACGTTTCACAGTTTCACAACAGTTTGTGTAAACAATGAAAGAATGCCCATGCGCACTCAACACAGTAGCTAGTTACCTTCCTACAGCTGGCACCATTAGTTACCATCCTAAAGCTGGCACCATTAACCCCTTCCAATAGCTGGCACCTTTAGTTACCTTTCTATAGCTGGCACCATTAGTTACCTTCCTATAGCGGGCACCATTATATACCTTCCTATAGCTGGCACCATTAGTTACCTTCCTGTAGCTGGCACCACTAGCTGGCGTCCTATTGCTGGCACCATTAGTTACCTTCCTACAGCTGGCACCACTAACTAGCGTCCTATAGCTGGCACCATTAGTTACCTTCCTACAGCTGGCACCATTAGTTACCTTCATTTATCTGGCACCATTAGTTACCGTCCTATAGCTGTCACCATTAGTTACCTTCCTATAGCTGATACCATTAGTTAACTTCCTATATCTGGCACCACTAGCTAGCATCCTGTAGCTGGCACCATTAGTTAACTTCCTATTGCTGGCACCATTGGTTACCTTCCTATAGCTGGCACCATTACTTACCTTCTTATAGCTGTCACCATTAGTTACCTTCCTATAGCTGATACCATTAGTTAACTTCCTATATCTGGCACCACTAGCTAGCATCCTGTAGCTGGCACCATTAGTTACCTTCCTATAGCTGGCACCATTACTTACCTTCTTATAGCTGATACCAATAATTAACTTCCTATAGCTGATACCATTAGCTAACTTCCTATATCTGGCACCACTAGCTAGCGTCCTGTAGCTGGCACCATTAGTTACCTTCCTATAGCTGATACCATTAGTTAACTTCCTATATCTGGCACCACTAGCTAGCATCCTGTAGCTGATACCATTAGTTACCTTCCTATAGCTGATACCATTAGTTAACTTCCTATATCTGGCACCACTAGCTAGCGTCCTGTAGCTGGCACCATTAGTTACCTTCCTATAGCTGGCACCATTAGCTACCTTCCTATACCTGACACCATTAGTTACCTTCCTATAGCGGGCACAGTTAGTTACCTTCCTATAGCTGGCACCATTAGTTACCGTCCTATAGCTGGCACCATTACTTACCTTATAGCTGTCACCATTAGTTACCTTCCTATAGCAGGCACAATTAGTTACCTTCCTTTAGCTGGCACCAATAGCTAGCGTCCTGTAGCTGGCACCATTAGTTACCTTCATATTGCTGGCACCGTTAGTTACCTTCCTTTAGCTGGCACCATTAGTTACCTTCCTATTGCTGGCAACATTGGTTAGCTTCCTATAGCTGGCACCATTAGCTACCTTCTCTCTCTCTCTCTCTCTCTCTCTCTCTCTCTCTCTCTCTCTCTCTCTCTCTCTCTCTCTCTCTCTCTCTCTCTCAATTTAAGGGCTTTATTGGCATGGGAAACGTATGTTAACATTGCCAAAGCAAGTGAAGTAGATAGTAAACAAAGTCTCTCTCTCTCTCTCTCTCTCTCTCTCTCTCTCTCTCTCTCTCTCTCTCTCTCTCTCTCTCTCTCTCTCTCTCTCTCTCTCTCTCTCTCTCTCTCTCTCTCTCTCTCTCTCTCTCTCTCTAATCTAATCTAATCACACACTAATTGAGCCCAGGCTGAATGAGGTCATGCCGTGGGATAATCAGGTATGGAATGGAGCAGCCACTGTAGAGCCTTCAGACCTGGGTTGAAATAGTATTTGAACTATTTTCCACTGCTGGGATTTACACCAGCGCTCGGCTTAAAGTTTTTCAACGACCGCCAGGATAGGATAGACCCAATGCTGACGTAATGGAGGTGGTTCGGAGAACTAAGGTGTCGTCATGATGATGAGTAACCTTGCCTTAGAACTGAAGACTTAGAGTGGAGCAGCTTCTGTATTACCAATAGGATGACTGCACAACGACCGTTAGGATGGGACTTTTCCACAGCAGGGATTACGTCCGTAATGGCACCCTATTCCCAATGTAGTGCACTACTTTTGACCATGGCCCATAGTACACCATGTAGGAAATAGGTGGTCATTTGGGACGCACACAGGGATTTGTATTGTTCACGGAATTGTGAGGTAGTTCTGAGAACTACTGTACGGTCGTGTGACTATAAGTAACCTTCAGATCTGAAGATCTTGTCAGTGTCTGCTCCCTGAGCCAATGGCTAAGTCCCAAGTGGTACCCTATTCCCTACATAGTGCACTACCTTTGACCAGGGCTCTGGTCAGAAGTAGTGCACTATATAGGGAATATGGGGCCACTTAAGACACACTCCAATGTCTTAGGCCAGGATCTTTAACTCACCGTTTACTGCTTATGTAACAGAGGTGGAGCTGCTTCTGACAACAACAGTAACTTTTAGACACTCTCCCTCGACGTCAGCAACACAAAGGAGCTGATTGTGGACTACAGGAAACGGAGGGCCGAGCACGCTCCCATCCACATTGACGGGGCTTTAGTGGAGTGGATTGAGAGCTTCAACTTCCTGGGTGTCCACATCACTAAGGAATTAACATGGCCTACACACACCGAAACAGTCTTGAAGAAGGCACGACAACGCCTCATAAGACCACTAAACAGTTAACCAAATAGCTACCTGGACTATCTGCATTGACCCTTTTTGCACTAACTCTTTTGACTCATCACATACGCTGCTGCTACTGTCTATTATGTATGCTGTTGCCTAGTTACTTTACCCCTCCCTATATGTTTGTATTATATTATTATTATTATTATTATTATTATTATTTATTATTATTATTATTATATTATTATGTTTGCACATATCTACCTCAATTCCATCGTACCCCTGCACAGCGACTCGGTACTGGTAGCCCTGCACAGCGACTCGGTACTGGTAGCCCTGCACAGCGACTCGGTACTGGTACCCCTGCACAGCGACTCGGTACTGGTAGCCAAAGTTATCGCTACTCCTCGTGTTATTCTTTTTCTATATTTTTCTCTCTGCGTTGTTGGGAAGGACCCGTAAGTAAGCATTTCACTGTTAGTCTACACCTGTTGTTTACGAAGCATAGGACAAATACAGGAGCTACTCTTCCTGGGGTCCACATAAAATGTACAAATACATGACAAAGTATAGAACAGTCATAGACAAGAACAACTTAAGATATTACATTAAATTCAAAATAAAAAAGAACAATAAAAGAACAGTTATATATTGGAAAGACACCAAGAGACAACAAAAATACTATTGACACACTATTCATATATACATATTAATATTGTTATATCCAGTACAGTTAAATTAGATCTTTAGAAAGAGGAGAGGCGCTGTGATACAAAATGCTTTTAATCCGTTTTTTAAAGCGAAACATTTTGCCTGATTAACCCCTGGTGACAGAGCATTCCACGATGACACGGCTCTATACATAACTGAGCGGCGAATTAAATCCATTTTTGGTTTGTTACCGTGAAGAAACCCATAGTGGCGTGCCTTCGGAAAGTATTCACACCCCTTTCCACATTTTGTTGTGTTACAGCCTGAATTTAAAATGGATTAAATTGAGATTTTGTGTCACTGGTCTACACACAATACCCCATAATGTCAAAGTGGAATTATGTTTTTATACATTTTTACAAATTAATTAAACATGAAAAGCTGAAATGCCTTGAATCAATAAGTATTCAACCCCTTTCGTTATGGCAAGCCTAAATAAGTTCAGGAGTAAAAGTGTGTGGGTCAGTGTCCAGACCTTAGAGAGACAGATGGGAGAAAAGGTGATCTCCTCTGCCCCTGGCTAGGAATTAAAAGCAGACTGATAAGTGCCACACACTGCAATTAGGCTATTGGATCTGATGCACTTAATGTAGTATGGATGGATTAAGTAGATGATGCATTCATCCATAACTCAGCTAACTCTGTATGATACAGACAGAGACAGTGCTTTGAGCGGACGTGACCAAACTGAAGAGAGCTTTTTGTTAGGCAAACACTCCCAGTGCTCACAAGACAGAGGATAGTCCAGGTATCAAACTCTTCTGTTCTATCCTATTGTATTGTATCGTATTGTATTCTATTGTAGTCTATTGTATTTTATTAAATTGTATTATATTGTATTGTATTGTATTCTATTGCATTCTATTGTATTGTATTGTATTCTATTGTAGTGTATTGTATTGTATTATATTGTATTATATTGTATTGTATTGTATTGTATTGCATTCTATTGTATTGTATTGTATTGTATTGTATTCTATTGTAGTCTATTGTATTGTATTATATTGTATTATATTGTATTGTATTGTATTGTGTTGTATTGCATTCTATTGTATTGTATTGTATTGTATTCTATTGCATTGTATTCTATTCTATTGTATTCTATTCTATCAAGCCAAATGAAAGACAGAAAGTATCAGATGAAGTACAGCTATTGGCTGTTGTGAGATGAGACACTGTGCACATTCAGCCAGGTCACCCGTGATACAAGTCAGTATTCGACGTCCATCCATGTCGGAGGATGTCGGGAGATGACATGGAACCCGGCCACTAGGGGCAACAGTGAGTGCTGTTACCTTCACGTGGGTTTGGGATGGCGGTTGGGCATAAGCATCTGCCTCTGATTGCAAAGGTTGCATGTTTGAATCTAGTGATTGAAAGTTTTGTTGAGATTTTTGTTTTAAGCCTATCCCAAACCTTAACCCTTACCTTAACCATTCAGAGTTAATGCCAAACCTTAAGATTTCGGTGTTAATGCCTAAACTTAACCCTAACCTTAAAAATGTGGAGTTAATGCCGAAACTTAACCTTAAACACTTTGAAATTTGGCGTTTGGAACAACTTAGAAATATGACGTTTGGAACAACTTAGAAATTTGATGTTTGCGAAACATGGATGAACATCTAATTCTGACGTGAGACTGTGAGAGCTAGTTGTGCACATTATAGTAGTTGATGACACTGTGCACTCAGCTCAATGCCAGTTCTACTTGAACCACAGCCTCCATCGTTCAATAATGGTCTACAAATCTGGGAGCTGGACAGAAAGAAAAATATCCAGTGTGTCAAAACAGAGCAGAGCAGGGTTGGTGGGACATTCTGAGGATAACTTTGTCTCACCACAAACCGTATTACTTTTCCATGTGAATTCGACTTCAAAACAACTCAATAAAGCAATAAGGACAAGTTGCCAATGCATATCTCTGGTTGTGGATGTGGTCAAGCCAGTGCTAATAAGTCTGTGGCTTAGTGTCTACTGCTGCACGGAACCTTACAGTCTGACTGTGGCAGACCTGGGTTCAAATAGTATTTTAAATCATTTAAAATACTTGATCTGTGCTTGATGGAGCTTACCTGGCACAACGGAGCAGTCCCAAAACCACACCCTCATCTGG